>NC_061510.1:265360621-265372915 GCF_022539505.1 Lolium rigidum | reverse complement strand
GCGGTATCACCGTTTGAGAGGCGGCAGGGGATCGAAAGAAAAAGGCAAGTGCCCAAATTTGAGGTGTGATACGTCTCCAACGTATCGATAATTTCTTGTGTTCCATGCCACATTATTGATGTTATCTACATGTTTTATGCACACTTTATGTCATATTCGTGCATTTTCTGGAACTAACCTATTAACAAGATGCCGAAGTGCCGATTCTTTGTTTCTGCTGTTTTTGGTTTCAGAAATCCTAGTAAAGAAATATTCTCGGAATTGGACGAAATAAAAGCCCAGAGGCCTATTTTCTCACGAAGCTTCCAGAAGACCGAAGGAGAGACGAAGAGGGGCCACAGGGGAGCCAAACCCTAGGGCGGCGCGGCCCCCCCTTGGCCGCGCGGCCCTGTGGTGTGGGCCCCCCGTGCCGCCTCTTGACTTGCCCTTCCGCCTACAAATAGCCTCCGTGACGAAACCCCCAGTACCGAGAGCCACGATACGGAAAACATTGCGAGACGCCGTCGCCGCCGATCCCATCTCGGGGGATCCTGGAGATCGCCTCCCGGCACCCTGCCGGAGAGGGGAATCATCTCCTCGGAGGACTCTACGCCGCCATGGTCGCCTCCGGAGTGATGAGTGAGTAGTCTACCCCTGGACTATGGGTCCATAGCAGTAGCTAGATGGTTGTCTTCTCCCCATTGTGCTATCATTGTCGGATCTTGTGAGCTGCCTATCATGATCAAGATCATCTATATGTAATTCTATATGTTGCGTTTGTTGGGATCCGATGAATAGAGAATACTTGTTATGTTGATTATCAAAGTTATGCTTATGTGTTGTTTATGATCTTGCATGCTCTCCGTTATTAGTAGATGCTCCGGCCAAGTAGATGCTTTTAACTCCAAGAGGGAGTACTTATGCTCGATAGTGGGTTCATGCCTGCATTGACACCAGGGACGGTGACGAAAAGTTCTAAGGTTGTGTTGTGCTTGTTGCCACTAGGGATAAAACATTGATGCTATGTCTAAGGATGTAGTTGTTGATTACATTACGCACCATACTTAATGCAATTGTCTGTTGTTTTGCAACTTAATACTGGAGGGGGTTCGGATGATAACCTGAAGGTGGACTTTTTAGGCATAGATGCGGTTGGATGGCGGTCTATGTACTTTGTCGTAATGCCCAATTAAATCTCACTATACTCATCATGATATGTATGTGCATTGTCATGCTCTCTTTATTTGTCAATTGCCCAACTGTAATTTGTTCACCCAACATGCTTGTTCGTCTTATGGGAGAGACACCTCTAGTGAACTGTGGACCCCGGTCCAATTCTCTTTACTTGAAATACAATCTACTTGCAATACTTGTTTTTACTGTTTTCTCTGCAAACAATCATCTTCCACACAATACGGTTAATCCTTTGTTACGGCAAGCCGGTGAGATTGACAACCTCACTCGTTTCGTTGGGGCAAAGTAGTTTGGTTGTGTTGTGCGGGTTCCACGTTGGCGCCGGAATCTCCGGTGTTGCGCCGCACTACATCCCGCCGCCATCAACCTTCAACGTGCTTCTTGGCTCCTCCTGGTTCGATAAACCTTGGTTTCTTTACTGAGGGAAAACTTGCTGCTTGTGCTCATCATACCTTCCTCTTGGGGTTGCCCAACGAACGTGTGAAATACACGCCATCAAGCATATTTTCCGGCGCCGTTGCCGGGAGATCAAGACACGCTGCAAGGGGAGTCTCCACTTCTCAATCTCTTTACTTTGTTTTTGTCTTGCTTTATTTTATTTACTACTTTGTTTGCTGCACTAAATCAAAATACAAAAAAATTAGTTGCTAGTTTTATTTTATTTGCTATCTAGTTTGCTATATCGAAAACACAAAAAAAAAAAAAATTTAGTTTACTTGCATTTACTTTACTTATTTCATCATGTTTCCTTTTAATTTTACCACAAAGAACATACCGGTAGGACGTGGGTCTATAGTCGGGAGAAATAATATAGAAGAATTCTTCAACCATGTTAGTACTATTGATGATTTTGAGGATAGACACTTGGTAGACCTTGCGCCTACTTATGAAATTGCTGCCGCGCATTTAGTTCGCTTGTTGGAAACCAAATTTGTTAATCTCAATCCTATAATCCAACATATGTTTTTCACACTTGGTGATATGGAAGAAGGGGAAAAGAAAGATTTTGTATTAGAAACCCTTCTTAGAGAATTTGGTGGTCTAGCAAGAGAAGCTAGAAAGGTCTTTGCTAAATTTAATATGCTTGGTTCTCCTACTAATTTTGCTAGTCTCTTTGAAAAAATGGATATGGATAGAATAAGATACACTAATAATATTGATGATGGAGGGGAGATCAAAGCACCAATACCATGTAAGCTCCTAGCTATGAATGATGCACTAGAAAATAACTATGCTTGGCTTGTTCTGAAAATTTGTTTGATGAGAGTAGCACACCTAAGACTAATGAAAAGGGAGATGCTAAAACTTATGTATCTAATATAATATGCCTAGTTGAGAAAACTCCACACCTCGCTGAGAATGCACCACCCTTCGATAATACTTGATACACACTTTACGCGCCTAGGCTGAAAGGCGTTAAAAGCGCTTATGGGAGACAACCCATGTTTTTACCTACAGTACTTTGTTTTTATTTTGTGTCTTGGAAGTTGTTTACTACTGTAGCAACCTCTCCTTATCTTAGTTTTGAGTTTTGTTGTGCCAAGTTAAGCCGTTGATAGAAAAGTAAGTACTAGATTTGGATTACTGCGCAGTTCCAGATTTCTTTGCTGTCACGAATCTGAGCCCACTGCCCTGCAGGAAGCTCAGAAAATTATGCCAATTTACGTGCATGATCCTCAGATATGTACGCAACTTTCATTCAATTTGAGCATTTTCATTTGAGCAAGTCTGGTGCCATTTTAAAATTCGTCAATACGAACTGTTCTGTTTTTGACAGATTCTGCCTTTTATTTCGCATTGCCTCTTTCGCTATGTTGGATGAATTTCTTTGATCCACTAATGTCCAGTAGCATTATGCAATGTCCAGAAGTGTTAAGAATGAGTGTGTCACCTCTGAATATGTCAATTTATATTGTGCACTAACCCTCTAATGAGTTGTTTCGAGTTTGGTGTGGAGGAAGTTTTCAAGGATCAAGAGAGGAGTATGATGCAACATGATCAAGGAGAGTGAAAGCTCTAAGCTTGGGGATGCACCCGGTGGTTCACCCCTGCATATATCAAGAAGACTCAAGCGTCTAAGCTTGGGGATGCCCAAGGCATCCCCTTCTTCATCGACAAATTATCAGGTTCCTCCCCTGAAACTATATTTTTATTCGGCCACATCTTATGTGCTTTTTCTTGGAGCGTCGTTTTGTTTTTGTTTTTGTTTTGTTTGAATAAAATGGATCCTAGCATTCACTTTATGGGAGAGATACACACTCCGCTGTAGCATATGGACAAATATGTCCTTGGTTTCTACTCATAGTATTCATGGCGAAGTTTCTCCTTCGTTAAATTGTTATATGGTTGGAATTGGAAAATGATACATGTAGTAATTGCTATAAATGTTTTGGGTAATGTGATACTTGGCAATTGTTGTGCTCATGTTTAAGCTCTTGCATCATATGCTTTGCACCCATTAATGAAGAAATACATAGAGCATGCTAAAATTTGATTTGCATATTTGGTTTCTCTAAGGTCTAGATAATTTCTAGTTTTGAGTTTGAACAACAAGGAAGACGGTGTAGAGTCTTATAATGTTTTCAATATGTCTTTTATGTGAGTTTTGCTGTACCGTTCATCCTTGTGTTTGCCTCAAATAACCTTGCTAGCCTAAACCTTGTATCGAGAGGGAATACTTCTCATGCATCCAAAATACTTGAGCCAACCACTATGCCATTTGTGTCCACCATACCTACCTACTACATGGTATTTTCCAGCCATTCCAAAGTAAATTGCTTGAGTGCTACCTTTAAAATTCCATCATTCACCTTTGCAATATATAGCTCATGGGACAAATAGCTTAAAAACTATTGTGGTATTGAATATGTAATTATGCACTTTATCTCTTATTAAGTTGCTTGTTGTGCGATAACCATGTTTGTCGGGGAACGCCATCAACTCATTGTTGAATTTCATGTGAGTTGCTATGCATGTTCGTCTTGTCTGAAGTAAGGGCGATCTACATTGAGTTGAATGGTTTGAGCATGCATATTGTGAGAGAAGAACATTGGGCCGCTAACTAAAGCCATGTTCCATGGTGGAAGTTTCAGTTTTGGACAAACATCCTCAAATCTCTAATGAGAAAAGAATTAATTGTTGTTGAATGCTTAAAGCATTAAAAGAGGAGTCCATTATCTGTTGTCTATGTTGTCCCGGTATGGATGTCTAAGTTGAGAATAATCAAAGCGAGAAATCCAAATGCGAGCTTTCTCCTTAGACCTTTGTACGAGGCGGCATAGAGGTACCCCTTTGTGATACTTGGTTAAAGCATATGTATTGCGGTGATAATCCAGGTAGTCCAAGCTAATTAGGACAAGGTGCGAGCACTATTAGTACACTATGCATGAGGCTTGCAACTTATAAGATATAACTTACATGATGCATATGCTTTATTACTACCGTTGACAAAATTGTTTCATGTTTTCAAAATCAAAGCTCTAGCACAAATATAGCAATCGATGCTTTTTCCTCTATGAGGACCATTCTTTTTACTTTTATGTTGAGTCAGTTCACCTATTTCTCTCCACCTCAAGAAGCAAACACTTGTGTGAACTGTGCATTGATTCTTACATACTTGCTTATTGCACTTATTATATTACTCTATGTTGACAATATCCATGAGATATACATGTTACAAGTTGAAAGCAACCGCTGAAACTTAATCTTCTTTTGTGTTGCTTCAATACCTTTACTTTGAATTATTGCTTTATGAGTTAACTCTTATGCAAGACTTATTGATGCTTGTCTTGAAGTGCTATTCATGAAAAGTCTTTGCCTTATGATTCACTTGTTTACTCATGTCATACACATTGTTTTGATCGCTGCATTCTCTACATATGCTTTACAAATAGTATGATCAAGTTTATGATGGCATGTCACTCCAGAAATTATCTTTGTTATCGTTTTACTCGCTCGGGACGAGCGGAACTAAGCTTAGGGATGCTGATACGTCTCCAACGTATCGATAATTTCTTGTGTTCCATGCCACATTATTGATGTTATCTACATGTTTTATGCACACTTTATGTCATATTCGTGCATTTTCCGGAACTAACCTATTAACAAGATGCCGAAGTGCCGATTCTTTGTTTTCTGCTTGTTTTTGGTTTCGAAATCCTAGTAAAGAAATATTCTCGGAATTGGACGAAATAAAAGCCCGAGAGGCCTATTTTCTCACGAAGCTTCCGGAAGACCGAAGGAGAGACGAAGAGGGGCCACGGGGAGCCAAACCCTAGGGCGGCGCGGCCCCCCTTGGCCGCGCGGCCCTGTGGTGTGGGCCCCCGTGCCGCCTCTTGACTTGCCCTTCCGCCTACAAATAGCCTCCGTGACGAAACCCCCGGTACCGAGAGCCACGATACGGAAAACATTGCCGAGACGCCGTCGCCGCCGATCCCATCTCGGGGGATCACGGAGATCGCCTCCGGCACCCTGCCGGAGAGGGGAATCATCTCCCGGAGGACTCTACGCCGCCATGGTCGCCTCCGGAGTGATGAGTGAGTAGTCTACCCCTGGACTATGGGTCCATAGCGGTAGCTAGATGGTTGTCTTCTCCCCATTGTGCTATCATTGTCGGATCTTGTGAGCTGCCTATCATGATCAAGATCATCTATATGTAATTCTATATGTTGCGTTTGTTGGGATCCGATGAATAGAGAATACTTGTTATGTTGATTATCAAAGTTATGCTTATGTGTTGTTTATGATCTTGCATGCTCTCCGTTATTAGTAGATGCTCCGGCCAAGTAGATGCTTTTAACTCCAAGAGGGAGTACTTATGCTCGATAGTGGGTTCATGCACGCATTGACACCAGGACGATGACGAGAAAGTTCTAAGGTTGTGTTGTGCTTGTTGCCACTAGGGATAAAACATTGATGCTATGTCTAAGGATGTAGTTGTTGATTACATTACGCACCATACTTAATGCAATTGTCTGTTGTTTTGCAACTTAATACTGGAGGGGTTCGGATGATAACCTGAAGGTGGACTTTTTAGGCATAGATGCGAGTTGGATGGCGGTCTATGTACTTTGTCGTAATGCCCAATTAAATCTCACTATACTCATCATGATATGTATGTGCATTGTCATGCTCTCTTTATTTGTCAATTGCCCAAGCTGTAATTTGTTCACCCAACATGCTGTTCGTCTTATGGGAGAGACACCTCTAGTGAACTGTGGACCCCGGTCCAATTCTCTTTACTTGAAATACAATCTACTGCAATACTTGTTTTTACTGTTTTCTCTGCAAACAATCATCTTCCACACAATACGGTTAATCCTTTGTTACGAGCAAGCCGGTGAGATTGACAACCTCACCTGTTTCGTTGGGGCAAAGTAGTTTGGTTGTGTTGTGCGGGTTCCACGTTGGCGCCGGAATCTACGGTGTTGCGCCGCACTACATCCCGCCGCCATCAACCTTCAACGTGCTTCTTGGCTCCTCCTGGTTCGATAAACCTTGGTTTCTTTCTGAGGGAAAACTTGCTGCTGTGCTCATCATACCTTCCTCTTGGGGTTGCCCAACGAACGTGTGAAATACACGCCATCAAGGTGCCAAAAAAAACTCCAAGAAAAGAAAGTTTTATAGTACATAGAGGATGACATGCGGGTCCCATTTAGCAGCAGCGGTATCACCGTTTGAGAGGCGGCAGGGGATCGAAAGAAAAAGGTAAGTGACCAAATATGAGGTGCCAAAAATAATTCAAGAAAAGAAAGTTTTATAGTGCATAGAGGATGACATGCGGGTCCCAGTTAGCAGCGGCGGTATCACCGTTTGAGAGGCGGCAGGGGATCGAAAGAAAAAGGCAAGTGACCAAATTTGAGGTGCCAAAAAAAACTCCAAGAAAAGAAAGTTGATTGCACATAGAGGATGACATGCGGGTCCCATTTAGCAGCAGCGGTCTCAACGTTTCCAAGGCGGCAAGGGATCAAAAGAAAAAGGAAGTAGCCAGAAATCAGGGGTCAAAAAAATCCAAGATTAGAAAGAATTTTGGTTCATAGAGGATGACATGCGGGACCCATGATCCTGCATCGTAAACGGCTCGATCGGAGAACGTTGAACGAGATGGCGCGATCGAGAAAAAAAACAATGCCAGAGAGGCTGCCATCTGGGCCCTACATCCCTCGGCCGTGCGGATTTGCGTTGACTCGGCCGGCGAACCCGAGATTTCGAGATGCACCACGTCCCGGGCCACCATACGCGACGTTTTGGCCGCTTTCGTCGGGCTAGGTGGCCTCAAAAACGAGAAAAAAAAGTTTTGACATGCACCACGGAGGGACCCAAAATCGTCGGCCATGGTACACCAGCAACCACGGCGCGACTTCAACTTCGTCGGCCATGGCAACTTTTCTTGTAGTGACAACTAATAAAATTGATTATGCTTATGTGGAGAGTAATAATTTTATGCATGAGACTCATGATAAGAATGCTTTATGTGATAGTTATATTGTTGAGTTTGCTCATGTTGCTACTGAAAGTTATTATGAGAGAGGAAAATATGGTTGTAGAAATTTTCATGTTACTAAAACACCTCTCTATGTGCTGAAATTTTTGAAGCTACACTTGTTTTATCTTCCTATGCTTGTTACTTTGCTCTTCATGAACTTGTTTGTTTACAAGATTCCTATGCATAGGAAGCATGTTAGACTTAAATGTGTTTTGAATTTGCCTCTTGATTCTCTCTTTTGCTTCACATACTATTTCTTGCGAGTGCATCATTAAAACTGCTGAGCCCATCTTAATGGCTATAAAGAAAGAACTTCTTGGGAGATAACCCATGTGTTATTTTGCTACATTACTTTGTTTTATATTTGTGTATTGGAAGTTGTTTACTACTGTAGCAACCTCTCCTTATCTTAGTTTTGTGTTTTGTTGTGCCAAGTAAAGTCTTTGATAGTAAAGTAAGTACTAGATTTTGATTACTGCGCAGTTCCAGATTTCTTTGCTGTCACGAATCTGGGTCTACCTCCCTGTAGGTAGCTCAGAAAATTAAGCCAATTTACGTGCATGATCCTCAGATATGTACGCAACTTTCATTCAATTTGAGCATTTTCATTTGAGCAAGTCTGGTGGCCTAATAAAATCCATCTTTACGGACTGTTCTGTTTTGACAGATTCTGCCTTTTATTTCGCATTGCCTCTTTTGCTATGTTGGATGAATTTCTTTGATCCATTAATGTCCAGTAGCTTTATGCAAAGTCCAGAAGTGTTAAGAATGATTGTGTCACCTCTGAACATGTTAATTTTTATTATGCACTAACCCTCTAATGAGTTGTTTCGAGTTTGGTGTGGAGGAAGTTTTCAAGGGTCAAGAGAGGAGGATGATATACTATGATCAAGAAGAGTGAAAACTCTAAGCTTGGGGATGCCCCGGTGGTTCAACCCTGCATATTCTAAGAAGACTCAAGCGTCTAAGCTTGGGGATGCCCAAGGCATCCCCTTCTGCATCGACAACATTATCAGGTTCCTCCCCTGAAACTATATTTTTATTCCGTCACATCTTATGCACTTTGCTTGGAGCGTCGGTTTGTTTTTGTTTTTTTGTTTTTGTTTGAATAAAATGGATCCTAGCATTCACTTTATGGGAGAGAGACACGCTCCGCTGTAGCATATGGACAAGTATGTCCTTAGGCTCTACTCATAGTATTCATGGCGAAGTTTCTTCTTCGTTAAATTGTTATATGGTTGGAATTGGAAAATGCTACATGTAGTAATTCTAAAATGTCTTGGATAATTTGATACTTGGCAATTGTTGTGCTCATGTTTAAGCTCTTGCATCATATACTTTGCACCCATTAATGAAGAAACACTTAGAGCTTGCTAATTTGGTTTGCATATTTGGTTTCTCTAGAGTCTAGATAACATCTAGTATTGAGTTTTGAACAACAAGGAAGACGGTGTAGAATCTTATAATGTTTACAATATGTCTTTTATGTGAGTTTTGCTGTACCGTTCATCCTTGTGTTTGTTTCAAATAACCTTGCTAGCCTAAACCTTGTATCGAGAGGGAATACTTCTCATGCATCCAAAATCCTTGAGCCAACCACTATGCCATTTGTGTCCACCATACCTACCTACTACATGGTATTTATCCGCCATTCCAAAGTAAATTGCTTGAGTGCTACCTTTAAAATTCCATCATCCACCTTTGCAATATATAGCTCATGGGACAAATAGCTTAAAAACTATTGTGGTATTGAATATCTACTTATGCACTTTATCTCTTATTAAGTTGCTTGTTGTGCGATAACCATGTTTCGGGGACGCCATCAACTATCCTTTGTTGAATATCATGTGAGTTGCTATGCATGTCCGTCTTGTCCGAAGTAAGAGAGATCTACCACCTTTATGGTTGGAGCATGCATATTGTTAGAGAAGAACATTGGACCGCTAACTAAAGCCATGATTCATGGTGAAAGTTTCAGTTTTGGACACATATCCTCAATCTAATATGAGAATAACAATTGTTGCCACATGCTTATGCATTAAAGAGGAGTCCATTATCTGTTGTCCATGTTGTCCCGGTATGGATGTCTAAGTTGAGAATAATCAAAAGCGAGAAATCCAAAATGCGAGCTTTCTCCTTAGACCTTTGTACGAGGCAGGCATGGAGGTACCCCATTGTGACACTTGGTTAAAACATGTGCATTGCAAAGATCCGGTAGTCCAAGCTAATTAGGACAAGGTGCGGGCACTATTAGTATACTATGCATGAGACTTGCAACTTGTAAGATATAATTTTCATAACTCATATGCTTTATTACTACCGTTGACAAAATTGTTTCATGTTTTCAAAATAAAAGCTCTAGCACAAATATAGCAATCGATGCTTTCCTCTTCGAAGGACCATTCTTTTTACTTTTATGTTGAGTCAGTTCACCTATCTCTCTCCACCTCAAGAAGCAAACACTTGTGTGAACTGTGCATTGATTCCTACATACTTGCATATTGCACTTGTTTTATTACTCTATGTTGACAAATTATCCATGAGATATACATGTTACAAGTTGAATGCAACCGCTGAAACTTAATCTTCCTTTGTGTTGCTTCAATACGTTTACTTTGATTTATTGCTTTATGAGTTAACTCTTATGCAAGACTTATTAATGCTTGTCTTGAAGTACTATTCATGAAAAGTCTTTGCCTTATGATTCACTTGTTTACTCATGACATTACCATTGTTTTGATCGCTGCATTCATTACATATGTTTACAAATAGTATGATCAAGGTTATGATGGCATGTCACGTCAGAAATTATCTTTGTTATCGTTTTACCTGCTCGGGACGAGCAGAACTAAGCTTGGGGATGCTTGATACGTCTCCGACGTATCGATAATTTCT
Source organism: Lolium rigidum (assembly GCF_022539505.1). Taxonomy (NCBI): domain Eukaryota; kingdom Viridiplantae; phylum Streptophyta; class Magnoliopsida; order Poales; family Poaceae; genus Lolium; species Lolium rigidum. Next base: position 265,362,363 of record NC_061510.1, on the reverse strand, counting down.
TATGTTCCATGCCATATTATTGATGATTTCTACATGTTATATGCACACTTTATGTCATATTCGTGCATTTTCTAGAACTAACCTATTAACAAGATGCCGAAGTGCCAGTTCCTGTTTTCTGCTGTTTTTGGTTTCAGAAATCCTAGTAACGAAATATTCTCGGAATTGGACGAAATCAAGACCCAGGTCCCTATTTTTCCCGAGTCTTCCGGAACACCCGAGAGCCGCCATAGGGAAGCCACAGGGGCCCCACACCACACCACGGCGCGGCCGAGAGGGGGCCGCGCCGCCCTATGGTGTGGGCCCCCGAGCCCCCTCCGAGGCTGCCCTTCCGCCTATTTAAAGCCTCCGTCGCGAAAACCACGATACGAAGAACCACGATACGGAAAACCTTCCGAGCCGCCGCCATCGCGAAGCCAAGATCCGGGGGACAGGAGTCTCGTTCCGGCACCCTGCCGGAGCGGGGAAGTGCCCCGGAAGGCTTCTCCATCGACACCACCGCCATCTTCATCACCGCTGCTTGCTCCCATGAGGGGGAGTGGTTCTCCATCGAGGCTCGGGGCTGTACCGGTAGCTATGTGGTTCATCTCTCTCCTATGTGCTTCAATACAATAATCTCATGAGCTGCCTTACATGATTGAGATTCATATGATGATGCTTGTAATCTAGATGTCATTATGCTAGTCAAGAGAGTTTTACTTATGTGATCTCCGGAGACTCCTTGTCCCACGTGTGTAAAGGTGACAGTGTGTGCACCGTGTGGGTCTCTTAGGCTATATTTCACAGAATACTTACTCACTGTTATGAATGGCGTAGTGAAGTGCTTATTTATATCTCTTTATGATTGCAATGTATTTGTATCACAATTTATCTATGTGCTACTCTAGCAATGTTATTAAAGTAGTTTTATTCCTCCTGCACGGTGTAATGGTGACAGTGTGTGCATCCGTGTTAGTACTTGGTTTATGCTATGATTATGATCTCTTGTAGATTGTGAAGTTAACTATTGCTATGATAGTATTGATGTGATCTATTCCTCCTACATAGCGTGAAGGTGACAGTGTGCATGCTGTGTTAGTACTTGGTTTAGTCGCGTTGATCTTTCTTGCACTCTAAGGTTATTTAAATATGAACATTGAATTGTGGAGCTTGTTAACTCCGGCATTGAGGGTTCGTGTAATCCTACGCAATGTGTTCATCATCCAACAAGAGTGTAGAGTATGCATTTATCTATTACTGTTATGTGATCAATGTTGAGAGTGTCCACTAGTGAAAGTCTAATCCCTAGGCCTTGTTCCTAAATATCGCTATCGCTGCTTGTTTCTTGTTTCTTTGCGTTACTCTTGCTGCGTTACTACTTGCTTGTTTCTTGTCCTGGGCAAAGCACTTTTACGGTGCCGTTGCTACTACTTATTCATACCACCTGTATTTCACTATCTCTTCGCCGAACTAGTGCACCTATTAGGTGTGTTGGGGACACAAGAGACTTCTTGTTTTGTGGTTGCGGGGTTGCATGAGAGGGATATCTTTGACCTCTTCCTCCCTGAGTTCGATAAACCTTGGGTGATCCACTTAAGGGAAACTTGCTGCTGTTCTACAAACCTCTGCTCTTGGAGGCCCAACACTGTCTACAAGAATAGAAGCTCCCGTAGACATCACACATCAAATGCTTAATGAATCATTGGATCATAATACACCAGCTAAACATATAAATTCATCACTGTATAACACAGATAAGCCAC
>NC_061510.1:265296654-265360521 GCF_022539505.1 Lolium rigidum | reverse complement strand
AAGAAACAATTTTGTCAACGGTAGTAATAAAGCATATGAGTTATGTATAAGACATCTTATAAGTTGCAAGCCTCATGCATAGTATACTAATAGTGCTCGCACCTTGTCCTAATTAGCTTGGGTTAACACGGATTATCATTGCATAGCATATGTTTCAACCAAGTGTCACAAAGGGGTACCTCTATGCCGCTTTGTACAAAGGTCTAAGGAGAAAGCTCGCATTGGATTTCTCGCTTTTGATTATTCTCAACTTAGACATCCATACCGGGACAACATAGACAACGAGATAATGGACTCCTCTTTAATGCATAAGCATTCAACAACGATTAATATTCTCATAAGAGATTGAGGATTAATTGTCCAAACTGAAACTTCCACCATGAATCATGGCTTTAGTTAGCGGCCCAATGTTCTTCTCTAACGGTATGCATACTCAAACCATTTGATTGTGAAAACCGCCCTTACTTCGAGACAAGACGAACATGCATAGCAACTCACATGATATTCAACAAAGGTAAAAGAGTTGATGGCGTCCCCGAGAAAACATGGTTACCGCTCAACAAGCAACTTACTAAGAAATAAGACACATAAGTACATATTCTTCACCACGATAGTTTTTAAGCTATTTTGTCCCATGAGCTATATATTGCAAAGGTAAAGAATAGAAATTTTAAAGGTAGCACTCAAGTAATGTACTTTGGAATGGCGGAGAAATACCATGTGGTAGGTAGGTATGGTGGACACAAATGGCATAGTTATTGGCTCAAGGATTTGGATGCACGAGAAGAATTCCTCTCAATACAAGGCTAGGCTAGCAAGGTTGTTTGAAGCAAACTCAAGTATAAAAGGTGCAGCAAAGCTCACATATGAACATATTGTAACTATTATAAGACTTTACATTGTCTCCTTGTTGTTCAAACACCTCAACCGAGAAAATATCTAGACTCTAGAGATCAATCATGCAAACCAAATTTTAACAAGCTCTATGTAGTTATTCATTAATGAGTACAAGGTACATGATGCAAGAGCTTAAACAAGATCTATATGAGCACAACAATTGCCAAGTATCACATTATTCAAGACATTAAACCATTTACCACATGCGGCATTTTCCGTTTCCAACCATATAACAATGAATGAAATAGTTCAACTTTCGCAATGAACATTAAAGATGAAGCTAAGAACATATGTGTTCATACGAAACGACGGAGCGTGTCTCTCTCCCAAACAAAGAATGCTAGGATCCGATTTATTCAAACAAAAACAAAAATAAAAACAAACGGACGCTCCAAGTAAAGCACATAAGATGTGACGGAATAAAAATATAGTTTCACTAGAGGAACACGATAAGTTGTCGATGAAGAAGGGATGCCTTGGGCATCCCCAAGCTTAGACGCTTGAGTCTTCTTAAAATATGCGGGGATGAACCACGGGGGCATCCCCAAGCTTTGACTTTTCACTCTTCTTGATCATATTGTATCATCCTCCTCTCTTGACCCTTGAAAACTTCCTCCACACCAAACTCGAAACAAACTCATTAGAGGGTCGGTGCATAATTCATATATTCAGAGGTGACATAATCATTCTTAACACTTCGGACATTGCACAAAGCTACTGAAAGTTAATGGAACAAAGAAATCCATCAAACATAGCAAAACGAGGCAATGCGAAATAAAAGGCAGAATCTGTCAAAACAGAACAGTTCGTAAAGACGAATTTTAAAGTGGCACCAGACTTGCTCAGATGAAAATACCCAAATTGAATGAAAGTTGCGTACATATCTGAGGATCACGCACGTAAATTGGCAGATGTTTTTTTTTCTACGGGGACTACTGCTCAAATTCGTGACAGAAAGAAATCTGTTCCTGCGCAGTAATCCAAATCTAGTATTGGCTTTACTATCAAAGACTTTACTTGGCACAACAATGCAATAAAATAAAGATAAGGAGAGGTTGCTACAGTAGTAAACAACTTCCAAGACTCAAATATAAAATAAAGTGCAGAAGTAAAATAATGGGTTGTCTCCCATAAGCGCTTTTCTTTAACGCCTTTCAGCTAGGCGCAGAAAGTGTGTATCAAGTATTGTCAAGAGATGAAGCATCAACATTACCTCGGGCTTTATGCCTACCCTTCTTATTCTTTTTCTTACCCTTTGATTTAGGGAATACATGTCTACCTCCTGGTGTAGAGGTGAATTTTAGGGTGCCTTCTCCCACATCTATGTTTGCTCCCAATAGTTTCGGCGGGGATCTTCGAGTGTGATTTGTCCTGTTCCTACACAATCAATAACAAGATAATCGGTGGATATTGTTCTTCCAAGAATGGTTGTATGCACACCCTCGGCTATTCCCTTAGGAATTATAACAGAGTTATCAATAAGAGTTATTCCTTCTCCCCCTTCAACGAGTCCCCAAAGTGTCAAAGATTCATAAATACTCTTAGGCATAAGGCAAAATTCGGACATAATATCACAATTGGCATGAAAAGTTTCACCACCTATAACAATTTTAATAGTAGGGTCCCATATTGAAGGTTCGAGTTCACCAAAACTTGATAAAGACGGTTACGAACATAACTATAATTTTTTTCCAAGCAAGATGCACTTGTCTCAAGAGTGTTTAATCTATTATAGATGCTAATAAGAGCTGAATCAAAGTTATTAGCTGAACTATGTGATGCAACTAATATTTTTATGGCATTAAAAGCTTGATCACCGTCGCAATGAAGGAAATCTCCTCCCACTACGACATCCAAGGCATATCTATAGCGAATCATAAGCCCAAAATAAAAATTACTAAGGAGCAAACTTAGAGTCATTTGAGGTTCGGCTTTACGATAAGAATCAAAAATTCTGGACCAAGCATCTTTAAAACTCTCCTCATCCCCTTGTTTAAAAGTGAAGACTAATTCCTCGGGTGAAGAAGTAACGGGTGCGAGCTAGACATGATAACAAAAGTAAAATGCAAGTAACTAATTTTTTTGTGTTTTTGATATAGAGAACAAGACGAGTAAATAAAGTAAAACTAGCAACTAATTTTTTTGTGTTTTGATATAATGCAGCAAACAAAGCAGTAAATAAAGTAAAGTAAAGCAAGACAAAAACAAAGTAAAGAGATTGGAAGTGGAGACTCCCCTTGCAGCGTGTCTTGATCTCCCCGGCAACGGCGCCAGAAAAATAGTTGCTGGCGTGTAGTTGACGTGGGAGTTAGAAATCTTTGTGGTGTAGCTTTTCTTCAGTTCCCGACAACGGCGCCGGAAAAATAGCTTGATGCGTGCGGTCGACACGTCCGTTGGGAACCCCAAGAGGAAGGTGTGATGCGTACGGTAGCAAGTTTTCCCTCGATAAGAAACCAAGGTTTATCGAACCGGGAGGAGCCAAGAAGCACGTTGAAGGTTGTTGGTGGCGGAGTGTAGTGCGGCGCAACACCGGGGATTCGGCGCCAACGTGGAACTGCACAACACAATCACGAGAACTTTGCCCCAACGTAACAACGAGGTTGTCAATCTCACCGGCTTGCTTGTAAACAAAGGATTAGATGTATAGTGTGGATGATGATGTTTGTTTGCGAAGAACGAGTAAAGAACAATTGCGGTAGATTGTATTTCGGATGTAAAGAATAGGACCGGGGTCCACGAGTTCACTAGCGGTGTCTCTCCCATAAGATAGCGAGATGTTGGGTGAACAAATTACGGTTGGGCAATTGACAAATAAAGAAGGCATAACAATGCACATACATATATCATGATGAGTACTATGAGATTTAATCGGGGCATTACGACAAAGTACATAGACCGCTATCCGGCATGCATCTATGCCTAAAAGTCCACCTTCGGGTTATCATCCGAACCCCTTCCGGTATTAAGTTGTAAACAACGAGACAATTGCATTAAGTATGGTGCGTAATGTAATCAACACAAATATCCTTAGACAAAGCATCGATGTTTTATCCCTAGTGGCAATAGCACATCCACAACCTTAGAACTTTACATCACTTGTCCCAGATTTAATGGAGGCATGAACCCACTATCGAGCATAAATACTCCCTCTTGGAGTCACAAGTATCAACTTGGCCGAGCCTCTACTAGCAACGGAGAGCATGCAAGAACATAAATAACATATATGATAGATTGATAATCAACTTGACATAGTATTCAATATTCATCGGATCCCAACAAACACAACATGTAGGATTACAAATAGATGATCTTGATCATGATAGGCAGCTCACAAGATCTAACATGATAGCACAATGGGGAGAAGACGACCATCTAGCTACTGCTATGGACCCATAGTCCGGGGGTGAACTACTCACACATCGATCCGGAGGCGATCATGGCAATGAAGAGACCTCCGGGAGATGATTCCCCTCTCCGGCAGGGTGCCGGAGGCGATCTCCTGAATCCCCCGAGATGGGATTGGCGGCGGTGGCGTCTCTGGAAGGTTTTCCGTATCGTGGCTCTCTGTACTGGGGGTTTCGCGACGAAGACTATATGTAGGCGGAAGGGCAGGTCAGGGGGCCACACGAGGGCCCCACACAACAGGCCGGCGCAGCCAAGGCCCAGGCCGCGCCGTGATACGTCTCCGACGTATCGATAATTTCTTATGTTCCATGCCACATTATTGATGATATCTACATGTTTTATGCATACTTTATGTCATATTTATGCATTTTTCGGCACTAACCTATTAACGAGATGCCGAAGAGCCAATTCTTGTTTTCTGCTGTTTTTGGTTTCAGAAATCATAGTAAGGAAATATTCTCGGAATTGGACGAAATCAACGCCCAGGGGCCTATTTTTCCACGAAGGTTCCAGAAGACCGAAAGGGAAACGAAGTGAGGCGACGAGGCGGCGACACGCCAGGGCGGCGCGGCCCACCTCCTGGCCGCGCGGCCCTGTTGTGTGGGCCCCTCGCGTCGCCTCTTGACCTGCCCTTCCGCCTACATATAGTCTTCGTCGCGAAACCCCCAGTACCGAGAGCCACGATACGGAAAACCTTCCAGAGACGCCGCCGCCACCAATCCCATCTCGGGGGATTCGGGAGATCGCCTCCGGCACCCTGCCGGAGAGGGGAATCATCTCCCGGAGGACTCTTCACCGCCATGGTCGCCTCCGGAGTGATGAGTGAGTAGTTCACCCCTGGACTATCGGTCCATAGCAGTAGCTAGATGGTTGTAACATCCCAAAAATTTCAAAATAAAACAAATGAACTTCCCTAGTTCCAAATTTTGGAACCAACAAAAACTTTTATTCAATTAAGTTTGATCCATAGTAATCTTGCTTAATCCTTGTGCTATTGCCATGATTGCTTGTTATAGTACTTTGAATAATCTTAAAACCTAAACCTCACCCTTCTTTTCACCACCCTAGTTAAAATAAAATAAAAGGAAATTAAATAAGAAAAAGGTATATGTGCCTATGGCTATTTTTACAAATCTTTTACCTAGGACTTTTTACCTTGTTTAGAGGTTTTGAAAACATAAACAAACCTAACCTAGTACCTACCAACCAAATCAAGTGAGAAACAAAATTCAAATAAACATATGCATAGAGGCATATGTGGCACTTAGCCATTTTCACCAAATCTTGACCTATGCCCTATTTGCCTTACCCAAATGGTTGGAAACCATGATTAACCCTAACCAACCTTTTTGAAACCCAAAACTATGATCCTTTGGATCAAAGTTAAATAAAGAAAAAGATTAGAGAAATTGCAAAACCCTCACATATGGCTTATGGCCATTTTTGAAAATCTTTAACCTAGGCTATATAAAATTGTGCCAATGGTTGGGAAACCCTTTTAAACTCAATAGCATCCTTTTTGAATCAAAGAAACCAAAATCAAATCAAATAAAAATCAAAAACCTAGTTGCATGTGATAATGGTCACATGTGACAATTTTAACATCTTACCCACTTTGAGCCCTTCTATTAAGAAATTTTCAAACCAAACCCTGCCAAATCTTTGCACCTCATCCAAGACCTCATCAAGATGAACACTTTTGATGTTGACCACTTTGACCAGAGAGTTGACCATTGCTTAGTACAAGGGTGCCAAGTGGCAACATTGAAACCAAATCTAGATTCCCTCCAATTTTCGAATCTTCACAAATCTTTTCCAAAATTCAAACCAAGACCACCAATGAGTGCCAAACATTATGTAGACCACTCCCATGCAGCAAGTTGGTCAAAATTCAAACCCAAGTGAGACCATTGCATGTGACATTTTAGTTACATAGAGTAAAATTAGGGTACCACCACTATTCCAACCACCTTGTACCTCCTCCCCTTTTTCTAGCTTGAGCTCATCTATAGTGCTTGGTACCTCTAACCACTCCCTTTGACATCACCCCTCCTTGCCATGATCACCCTTGCACACCACTATGCAAAGTACATCCATGTGTCACATACACTTTGCCAAAAATGTTTTCTACAAGCTCTAGACCTCTCCAACCAGGATAACCTTGCCAAGTAGCCTGGTCTCACCCTACTTGACCAAGCCATGGACCCAGAGACCAAATTATGGCACCGGAACACCAAGGACATCACCATGCCGGCCGCCATGGTCACCACTTTGTCACATCTGCTCCCTCTCTTCCCCTCTCTCTCTAACCATGTCACATCTCTTCTCCCCACTCCCCTCGACCTGCTGGTACACGCCAATGCCAGAGACACACACCACACCGGCCACCACGTACGCGCCCAGTCACGCCCAGGTCATGCCAGGATCGGCATGGACGCGCACGGACACCGCCAGAGCACGCCAGTACGTCGCCCGTCCCCGTTGATGTTGACCATACCTCGCCCTCTCCTCTCTCCTACACACTCACCTCGACGTCAGCTACCTCACGGACAACGCCGCTTGGACGCGCTTGCCCTGTAGCCGTCGTCACGGACGACGACTGTCCGCCGCCGTGCTCGGGTACACGATGATGACGTCGTCGCTCCTGTGCTTCATTTTCAACGCCCGGACGCCCGTCGTGTCCGCCTCGATGCCACCAACCCTACAGCACCCTCGCCCGTGACGCTAGCTCCCTGTAGACGCATCGCCGGTGATGACCTCACCCGCAGCCACGGCCACCCCTCGCGCTATAAATAGAGGCCACCCCAGCCCTCAGTTCTCACACCATTCTCGTCGCCTCTCTCCCTTGATCAAGCTAGCTAAGCCACTCCTCCCAATTCGGCCTCTCCCGCCGGAATTTGGCCGAGCCCGCCGCCACGAGTAGCTCCACGCCGGAGAAGATCCCGACCACCTCAATTCCTCTCACCACCACCAATCGAACCGCCGTCGTCTCCAACATCAAACAACCGCCTCGCCGACGCTCGCCCGCCTCCGGGTAGCTCCCCGACCCCTAGTCTGGCCGCCGCTAGGGTTACCTCTCGCCGGCGTTATGTCGAGGATGAGGATGACGGGTAGCCGTCCGATCATCGCCTAATCTAACGGTGGTGGTCGCGTCATCGTTTCGGAAATGGCTACGAGCCACCGACAGCGGACCCCGCCGTCAGGCCCCTCACGCCCGCGTGGCAGCTCAGCTGGGCCGGCCCATTTAACCTCTCCAGGGCCCAATCTCGTTTCCCGCCTAGCCCAGTACTTTGAATTTGAATAAAACCATTTCAGTCAAAATTCAATACTGATGCTGAATTAGAAATTGAATATTTTCAAAACCACTTGGCCAAATTTGATGAATTTGGTATTGTTGGAAAGCTTGTCAAAAGTTCTATCCAACCCCACTGGTCTCACCCTGAGTTTTGTTTTAGAATAAAAGTAGCAAAATAAACAAGGCAGGGACTTTTATGTCTTCAAACAATTGTTAAAATTCAACCAAAAATGCTTTTGAGTTGATTCCAACTCCAATAATCCACATTTCACTTACATTAATGGTTTCTGCAAAAATATGCCATGCTTCCTTTGAATGATCATGGCCTAGTCTAATTAGAGGACTATTTGGCTATTTCTAGTCAAAGATATTGTCCAAAACTATTTAAAAATCTTATGGGAGTTTGTCTCTCACTTAAATCTTGTCACAAACATTCCATTATGAGATAGAGACTCTGGTCATTTAGTTATCATATGGTTTGTTTGATGATATTAAATCATCACCATGTTAGGATTAAAATGTATGAGGTGCTCCACCTCATTTAAATCATTTTCTTAAATGATAAGTATGAAGAGGTTGACTTTGGTCAACCTAGGTCATATATTATTCATGAAAGAAATTAAATCCTAATAAGATAATAAGAGGAAATTATTTCTCTAAGTAATTAAAAGTAATACCCTATTTAGTATGAGAGGAAATTATTTTCCTAAATAAGAAAACAACACATTTACCCACTTAATAGTAATGAGTGATGCTAGTTACTGGTGTAAATTATATGAGGTGTATCACTTCATTTAAATCTTGTCCCAAGTATTTTCATATGAAGCTTGAACCCCTGATCAAATACACTCACATGAAATACTTGGAGAATTTAAATCATAATAGGCATTATTAAATGGTATGAGGTATCTCTACCTCATTTAAATCATTTTCTCAAATGATGATGATGAATGGTTGACTTAGGTCAACATAAATTCATGTGTGATGGTTTGAGAAATTAAATATTAAGAAGATTCAATGAGAGGAAATTATTCCTCAAGAATTAAAAGGGAACTATCATTTACATATATAATGAGAGGAAATTATTTTTCTTAAGAATTAAACCATATCAACCCACATGATGACAATGTGATAATGCTAGAATAGTTGGTGTGATTTATGTGTGTGCTTTTTATAGCTCTTGAACTTGTGTGGTGATTGTATACCCGTATTCGTATTTATAGACGCTAGTGCCGAAGGCTACGAAGGGGACGACGAGAACATCTACGAAGAAGAAGGAGGAACATTTTGATCAATACACCAACCAAGGCAAGCTAACACTCTTGCAAAGTCCCAAGTGCAAAGCTCTACAAGAGCAAGGCACCATCCCCATTTATTTTTATGTCCAATAAACCTATCCCATGTTTTTACCTTGCAATTATTTTTGCTTATTGTTTTTCAAAGCTTACTTTTGATTTATGATTCACTTAGGCTAGAATAGAACAAGAGCATCAAATTTAGCCTAAAGCAAACAAAGCTAGATAGCACCCATCATTACTAGTTGCTATTGCTAAATAAATAAAAGTGACTACTCTAGTTGGGAACTTGTGAAATGAAATGACTTTGAAAACCTTGGAATGATGAGTCATTCTATTGAAAGATTTTGAAGGTGAATATGACTTGTGAATGACTTGGTGAATTTTACAAAAACTTATGGTTGGGTTCGGATGCGATACCATTCCAATTTACAAGTACCCCCACAATACCTGATTATGGGTAGGGCTTAACTGGAAGTTTATGTGTCTTAGTATGGGTTCCCTCTAAACAAGCGTCATCGGGGTTATGCCGAAAGCTGCCTCCACAACAAAAGAAACGACGTTAAAGATGAGGTGAATGTCCGGCCCAAGCCCTGTGCGGTTCCCGAGTTGACAGTTGGTCTTCACTGGGAGGCCAAGCTCATGGGGAGAGGTGCCTATACTAGGAAATGTAAGTGAAAGGTTATGGTTGATGATCCGCGTACTGAGTTACGATTATTCAGGGTTACCCCTGACGGATGTAATCAAAAGTTGTGGCACAAGTGTACAACCTCTGCAGAGTGTAAACCTATTCGAATAGCCGCGTCCACGGTTAAGGACGGTTGGAAAGGCCATACTGTTCCGTCATCAGACCATTTTCAAAAATGTGACATGTGACTTGTGATTTTGCATTTGAAAGGTGAATGTTGACTTTGGCTTGAATCACAACAGAGTTGTGGGAATGACACTAATGTTCCCACTTGAATTAGTTAGCAAATGAGGAGGTTTTTACTAAATGTTTGTGAACTAAAATTGGCTTTATGCAAATAAACTTAGAGCTTAGCACCCCTTACTAAAATTGATAAGTACTTACCTTAGTATTAGTTTGCGAGTACTTTAAAAGTACTCATGGCTTTGTCCCTGGCTATTCAAATGGCCAGACTTTGAAGGAGAACCGCAGTACAAGGAAGATGGACAGCAGCATGTCTACGACAACTAGGACTACTCCCGACGTCAAGCGTTGGCCTCGTGGATTAGATAGCCACTACTACTTCGCTTCCGCTATTTGTGATGTTCGTTGATCGATAGATCAACTATTATTGTAATATTGGATCAGGTGATCCACCTTTGTAAGACGATTATGTGTTGTAATAAATGATGACTCTATGATATTCAACTATTATGTCTCGCAACAACAATATTCCTGGGATTGCGATGTATGGCATAATAGGCACCTGGACTTAAAAATCCGGGTGTTGACAAGTTGGTATCAGAGCCATTGTTGACCTTAGGAGACCCTAGTTAGAATGGACGTCTGAAAAACTTAGTTTCCAAAACAAATGAAGGGAATATTTATGAAAACTTATTCTCACCCTTATCTTTGAGATCTTTTAAAACATGAGAAATCTATGCTCTACTTTTTCTTGAAATTCTACCTAAATATTTGCACACTTGATCACTTTGGTAGAACTCACACCTACGGAAGAGAGCACTAGAGTGAGTTTGTATCAGGATTCCCCTTGTATCGTAGAGCGATGAATGGTTCTTCAAACCAACGGTGTGTTAGATTTGTAATATGTGATGCTTGGTATGAATGAAAAAGTGTTGTTGGTTGTACCCCCTCAACACTACTCAAGTTTGGAACTTTTCAAATTTTATCTCAACCAAACCATAGAAATTTCCCCCTTTATCTTATGATCTACCTCATTGTTCAGATGGCCCCTCCTACCCGCAACAACCCCGGTGCCCAAGCCAACCGGATGCACATTAAGCACGCCAAGATGACTGACACCATCAACATCCTTGCAATGGAGCGCAAGGCACTTCGTCATCAGCACGCCAAGAAGGACTACCTCATTGCTCGCCTCCGCGTGAGGATAGCATCACTGGAGCAACTCATCCCAATACCCAACCATGCCCCCAGAGACAAGTCCACTGTGACTTGCTATGCATGTGGTGTTACTGGTCATTACTCTAAAAAGTGCCCGATGAAAGCCGCCAACAATGCCCCAAGGACTGGAAGCAATGCCGTACCCATTGCCCAAAAGGACAAGTCAACGGTAACCTGCTATGAATGCGGAACTGTGGGTCATTACTCCAATGAATGCCCCTAGAAGCTTGCCAAGATTGCCCTCAATACCGCTGCACCTGCCTGACAGCAGCTGTGTCGCATAGCTTGGAAAAAAGTTTGCCCCAAACTACCCAAACAACCGCAACGGTCGTTACTACCGCTTGAATACCACCGAAGCACAGGAAGCACCTCAGGCCCTGCCAAGTATGTTTTCCTGTTAATCCAACTGCTCAATCTCTCTTAGGAACCTAACTTTTCTTAAAATCTCGGGACGAGATTTGCTTAAGGGGGAAGGGTTTGTAACATCCCAAAAATTTCAAAATAAAACAAATGAACTTCCCTAGTTCCAAATTTTGGAACCAACAAAAACTTTTATTCAATTAAGTTTGATCCATAGTAATCTTGCTTAATCCTTGTGCTATTGCCATGATTGCTTGTTATAGTACTTTGAATAATCTTAAAACCTAAACCTCACCCTTCTTTTCACCACCCTAGTTAAAATAAAATAAAAGGAAATTAAATAAGAAAAAGGTATATGTGCCTATGGCTATTTTTACAAATCTTTTACCTAGGACTTTTTACCTTGTTTAGAGGTTTTGAAAACATAAACAAACCTAACCTAGTACCTACCAACCAAATCAAGTGAGAAAAAAATTCAAATAAACATATGCATAGAGGCATATGTGGCACTTAGCCATTTTTACCAAATCTTGACCTATGCCCTATTTGCCTTACCCAAATGGTTGGAAACCATGAGTAACCCTAACCAACCTTTTTGAAACCCAAAACTATGATCCTTTGGATCAAAGTTAAATAAAGAAAAAGATTAGAGAAATTGCAAAACCCTCACATATGGCTTATGGCCATTTTTGAAAATCTTTAACCTAGGCTATATAAAATTGTGCCAATGGTTGGGAAACCCTTTTAAACTCAATAGCATCCTTTTTGAATCAAAGAAACCAAAATCAAATCAAATAAAAATCAAAAACCTAGTTGCATGTGATAATGGTCACATGTGACAATTTTAACATCTTACCCACTTTGAGCCCTTCTATTAAGAAATTTTCAAACCAAACCCTGCCAACTCTTTGCACCTCATCCAAGACCTCATCAAGATGAACACTTTTGATGTTGACCACTTTGACCAGAGAGTTGACCATTGCTTAGTACAAGGGTGCCAAGTGGCAACATTGAAACCAAATCTAGATTCCCTCCAATTTTCGAATCTTCACAAATCTTTTCCAAAATTCAAACCAAGACCACCAATGAGTGCCAAACATTATGTAGACCACTCCCATGCAGCAAGTTGGTCAAACTTCAAACCCAAGTGAGACCATTGCATGTGACATTTTAGTTACATAGAGTAAAATTAGGGTACCACCACTATTCCAACCACCTTGTACCTCCTCCCCTTTTTCTAGCTTGAGCTCATCTATAGTGCTTGGTACCTCTAACCACTCCCTTTGACATCACACCTCCTTGCCATGATCACCCTTGCACACCACTATGCAAAGTACATGCATGTGTCACATACACTTTGCCAAAAATGTTTTCTACAAGCTCTAGACCTCTCCAACCAGGATAACCTTGTCAAGTAGCCTGGTCTCACCCTACTTGACCAAGCCATGGACCCAGAGACCAAATTATGGCACCGGAACACCAAGGACATCACCATGCAGGCCGCCATGGTCACCACTTTGTCACATCTGCTCCCTCTCTTCCCCTCTCTCTCTAACCATGTCACAGCTCTTCTCCCCACTCCCCTCGACCTGCTGGTACACGCCAATGCCAGAGACACACACCACACCGGCCACCACGTACGCGCCCGGTCACGCCCGGGTCATGCCGGGATCGGCATGGACGCGCACGGACACCGCCAGAGCACGCCAGTACGTCGCCCGTCCCCGTTGATGTTGACCATACCTCGCCCTCTCCTCTCTCCTACACACTCACCTCGACGTCAGCTACCTCACGGACAACGCCGCTTGGACGCGCTTGCCCTGTAGCCGTCGTCACGGACGACGACTGTCCGCCGCCGTGCTCGGGTACACGATGATGACGTCGTCGCTCCTGTGCTTCATTTTCAACGCCCGGACGCCCGTCGTGTCCGCCTCGATGCCACCAACCCTACAGTACCCTCGCCCGTGACGCTAGCTCCCTGTAGACGCATCGCCGGTGATGACCTCACCGGCAGCCACGGCCACCACCTCGCGCTATAAATAGAGGCCACCCCAGCCCTCAGTTCTCACACCATTCTCGTCGCCTCTCTCCCTTGATCAAGCTAGCTAAGCCACTCCTCCCAATTCGGCCTCTCCCGCCGGAATTTGGCCGGAGCCCGCCGCCACAGTAGCTCCACGCCGGAGAAGATCCCGACCACCTCAATTCCTCTCACCACCACCAATCGAACCGCCGTCGTCTCCAACATCAAACAACCGCCTCGCCGACGCTCGCCCGCCTCCAGGTAGCTCCCCGACCCCCTAGTCTGGCCGCCGCTAGGGTTACCTCTCGCCGGCGTTATGTCGAGGATGAGGATGACGGGTAGCCGTCCGATCATCGCCTAATCTAACGGTGGTGGTCGCGTACCGTTTCGGAAATGGCTACGAGCCACTGATAGCGGACCCCGCCGTCAGGCCCCTCACGCCCGCGTGGCAGCTCAGCTGGGCCGGCCCATTTAACCTCTCCAGGGCCCAATCTCGTTTCCCGCCTAGCCCAGTACTTTGAATTTGAATAAAACCATTTCAGTCAAAATTCAATACTGATGCTGAATTAGAAATTGAATATTTTCAAAACCACTGGGCCAAATTTGATGAATTTGGTATTGTTGGAAAGCTTGTCAAAAGTTCTATCCAACCTCTCTGGTCTCACCCTGAGTTTTGTTTTAGAATTAAAGTAGCAAAATAAACAAGGCAGGGACTTTTATGTCTTCAAACAATTGTTAAAATTCAACCAAAAATGCTTTTGAATTGATTCCAACTCCAATAATCCACATTTCACTTACATTAATGGTTTCTGCAAAAATATGCCATGCTTCCTTTGAATGATCATGGCCTAGTCTAATTAGAGGACTATTTGGCTATTTCTAGTCAAAGATATTGTCCAAAACTATTTAAAAATCTTATGGGAGTTTGTCTCTCACTTAAATCTTGTCACAAACATTCCATTATGAGATAGAGACTCTGGTCATTTAGTTATCATATGGTTTGTTTGATGATATTAAATCATCACCATGTTAGGATTAAAATGTATGAGGTGCTCCACCTCATTTAAATCATTTTCTTAAATGATAAGTATGAAGAGGTTGACTTTGGTCAACCTAGGTCATATATTATTCATGAAAGAAATTAAATCCTAATAAGATAATGAGAGGAAATTATTTCTCTAAGTAATTAAAAGTAATACCCTATTTAGTATGAGAGGAAATTATTTTCCTAAATAAGAAAACAACACATTTACCCACTTAATAGTAATGAGTGATGCTAGTTACTGGTGTAAATTATATGAGGTGTATCACTTCATTTAAATCTTGTCCCAAGTATTTTCATATGAAGCTTGAACCCCTGATCAAATACGCTCACATGAAATACTTGGAGAATTTAAATCATAATAGGCATTATTAAATGGTTTGAGGTATCTCTACCTCATTTAAATCATTTTCTCAAATGATGATGATGAATGGTTGACTTAGGTCAACATAAATTCATGTGTGATGGTTTGAGAAATTAAATCTTAAGAAGATTCAATGAGAGGAAATTATTCCTCAAGAATTAAAAGGGAACTATCATTTACATATATAATGAGAGGAAATTATTTTTCTTAAGAATAAAACCATATCAACCCACATGATGACAATGTGATAATGCTAGAATAGTTGGTGTGATTTATGTGTGTGCTTTTTATAGCTCTTGAACTTGTGTGGTGATTGTATACCCGTATTCGTATTTATAGACGCTAGTGCCGAAGGCTACGAAGGGGACGACGAGAACATCTACGAAGAAGAAGGAGGAACATTTTGATCAATACACCAACCAAGGCAAGCTAACACTCTTGCAAAGTCCCAAGTGCAAAGCTCTACAAGAGCAAGGCACCATCCCCATTTATTTTTATGTCCAATAAACCTATCCCATGTTTTTACCTTGCAATTATTTTTGCTTATTGTTTTTCAAAGCTTACTTTTGATTTATGATTCACTTAGGCTAGAATAGAACAAGAGCATCAAATTTAGCCTAAAGCAAACAAAGCTAGATAGCACCCCTCATGACTAGTTGCTATTGCTAAATAAATAAAAGTGACTACTCTAGTTGGGAACTTGTGAAATGAAATGACTTTGAAAACCTTGGAATGATGAGTCATTCTATTGAAAGATTTTGAAGGTGAATATGACTTGTGAATGACTTGGTGAATTTTACAAAAACTTATGGTTGGGTTTGGATGCGATACCATTCCAATTTACAAGTACCCCCACAATACATGATTATGGGTAGGGCTTAACTGGAAGTTTATGTGTCTTAGTATGGGTTCCCTCTAAACAAGCGTCATCGGGGTTATGCCGAAAGCTGCCTCCACAACAAAAGAAACGACGTTAAAGATGAGGTGAATGTCCGGCCCAAGCCCTGTGCAGTTCCCAGGTTGACAGTTGGTCTTCACTGGGAGGCCAAGCTCATGGGGAGAGGTGCCTATACTAGGAAATGTAAGTGAAAGGTTATGGTTGATGATCCGCGTACTGAGTTACGATTATTCAGGGTTACCCCTGACGGATGTAATCAAAAGTTGTGGCACAAGTGTACAACCTCTGCAGAGTGTAAACCTATTCGAATAGCCGCGTCCACGGTTAAGGACGGTTGGAAAGGCCATACTTGTTCCGTCATCAGACCATTTTCAAAAATGTGACATGTGACTTGTGATTTTGCATTTGAAAGGTGAATGTTGACTTTGGCTTGAATCACAACAGAGTTGTGGGAATGACACTAATGTTCCCACTTGAATTAGTTAGCAAATGAGGAGGTTTTTACTAAATGTTTGTGAACTAAAATTGGCTTTATGCAATAAACTTAGAGCTTAGCACCCCTTACTAAAATTGATAAGTACTTACCTTAGTATTAGTTTGCGAGTACTTTAAAAGTACTCATGGCTTTGTCCCTGGCTATTCAAATGGCCAGACTTTGAAGGAGAACCGCGGTACAAGGAAGATGGACAGCGGCACGTCTACGACAACTAGGACTACTCCTGACGTCAAGCGTTGGCCTGTGGATTAGATAGCCACTACTACTTCGCTTCCGCTATTTGTGATGTTCGTTGATCGATAGATCAACTATTATTGTAATATTGGATCAGGTGATCCACCTTTGTAAGACGATTATGTGTTGTAATAAATGATGACTCTATGATATTCAACTATTATGTCTCGCAACAACAATATTCCTGGGATTGCGATGTATGGCATAATAGGCACCTGGACTTAAAAATCCGGGTGTTGACAATGGTCGTCTTCTCCTTATGTGCTTCATTGTCGGATCTTGTGAGCTGCCTAACATGATCAAGATCATCTATCTGTAATGCTATATGTTGTGTTTGTTGGGATCCGATGGATAGAGAATACTATGTTATGTTGATTATCAATCTATTACCTATGTGTTGTTTATGATCTTGCATGCTCTCCGTTATTAGTAGAGGCTCTGGCCAAGTTTGTACTCTTAACTCCAAGAGGGAGTATTTATGCTCGATAGTGGGTTCATGCCTCCATTAAATCTAGGACGAGTGACGGAAAGTTCTAAGGTTGTGGATGTCTTGTTGCCACTAGGGATAAAACATTGATGCTATGTCCGAGGATGTAGTTATTGATTACATTACGCACCATACTTAATGCAATTGTCTCGTTGTTTTCAACTTAATACCGGAAGGGGTTCGGATGATAACCCGAAGGTGGACTTTTTAGGCATAGATGCATGCTGGATAGCGGTCTATGTACTTTGTCGTAATGCCCAATTAAATCTCACTATACTCATCATATCATGTATGTGCATGGTCATGCCCTCTCTATTTGTCAATTGCCCAACTGTAATTTGTTCACCCAACATGCTATTTATCTTATGGGAGAGACACCTCTAGTGAACTGTGGACCCTGGTCCATTCTTTTACATCGAATACAATCTACTGCAATACTTGTTCTACTGTTTTCTCGCAAACAATCAGCATCCACACTATACATCTAATCCTTTGTTACAGACAAGCCGGTGAGATTGACAACCTCACTGTTTCGTTGGGGCAAAGTACTTTGGTTGTGTTGTGCAGGTTCCACGTTGGCGCCGGAATCCCTGGTGTTGCGCCGCACTACATCCAGCCGCCATCAACCTTCGACGTGCTTCTTGGCTCCTCCTGGTTCGATAAACCTTGGTTTCTTTCTAAGGGAAAACTTGCTACTGTACGCATCACACCTTCCTCTTGGGGTTCCCAACGGACGTGTCGACTGCACGCATCAAGCTCTTTTTCTGGCGCCGTTGTCGGGGAGATCAAGACACGCTGCAAGGGGAGTCTCCACAATCCAATCTCTTTACTTTGTTTTTGTCTTGCTTTATTTTATTTACTACTTTGTTTGCTGCATTATATCAAAACACAAAAAAAATTAGTTGCTAGCTTTACTTTATTTACTGTCTTGCACTCTATATATCAAAAACACAAAAAAATTAGTTACTTGCATTTATTTTATCTAGTTTGCTTTATTTACTACTGCTAAAATGGGTACTCCTGAAAATACTAAGTTGTGTGACTTCACAACCACAAATAATAATGATTTCTTATGCACACCTATTGCTCCACCTCGCTACTACAGCAGAATTCTTTGAAATTAAACCTCCTTTCTCGAATCTTGTTATGCGAGAGCAATTTTCTCAGTGTTAGTTCCGATGATGCTGCTGCCCATCTCAATAATTTTGTTGAATTGTGTGAAATGCAAAAGTATAAAGATGTAGATGGTGACATTATAAAATTAAAAATGTTTCCTTTCTCATTAAGAGGAAGAGCTAAAGATTGGTTGCTATCTCTGCCTAAGAATTGTATTGATTCATGGACTAAATGCAAGGATGCTTTTATTGGTAGATATTATCCCCCTGCTAAAATTATATCCTTGAGGAGTAGTATAATGAATTTTAAACAATTGGATAATGAGCATGTTGCACAAGCTTGGGAAAGAATGAAATCTTTGGTTAAAAATTGCCCAACCCATGGACTGACTACTTGGATGATCATCCAAACCTTTTATGCAGGACTGAACTTTTCTTCGCGGAACCTATTGGATTCAGCTGCTGGAGGTACCTTTATGTCCATCACTCTTGGTGAAGCAACAAAACTTCTTGATAATATGATGATTAGTTACTCTGAATGGCACACGGAAAGAGCTCCACAAGGTAAGAAGGTAAATTCTGTCGAAGAAACCTCTTCCTTGAGTGATAAGATTGATGCTATTATGTCTATGCTTGTGAATGGTAGGACTAATGTTGATCCTAATAATGTTCCGTTAGCTTCATTGGTTGCTGAAAAAGAACATGTTGATGTGAATTTCATTAAAAATAACAATTACAATAATTGTAGGCCATATCCTGCTAATGGTAACTCTTATGGTAGATATGTTTCACCTAATGAGGAAAAGATGTTAGAAATTGAAAGATCCACCAAGAGCTTTATGCAATCACAATATGAGCAAAATAAATTGTTTACTAAAACTATGAATGAACAATCTACCTTGTTGAAGAATATAGGAAATCAACTTGAAAATCTGAATATGGAGATTTCGGGTTGCAAACTAAACTTGCAAATGCTGAAAACCGAATCTCATACATGTCACGCGTCACAATCTTCTTTAATTAATAAAATGGCTGCTAAACCCGAGGATATTGATAATAAAATTGTTACTACAGCAAATGCCATCCAAGTTAGAATTAATGAGAATATAAGATTGATGGCCGAATTGCATGCTAGGTGGGAAAGAGAACAAAATGAAAAACTAGCTAAAGAGAAAAATGTAGCTAAATTTTGGACTATTACCACCACTAGTAATGTTAATGATTCACATGTTGCTGCACCTCCTACTAATAATGGTAAAATAATTGGTGTTGGCAATGTTTCCACTTCTAATGCAAAGCCTGCAAAACTGCGGAAACTGCTAAAACTGCTGAAACTGTCTGTGATAAAACTGCTGAAATTTTTTCCAACATTGGGGATGATGATCCCATTGCTTTAGATTATAATGGTTTGGATTTTGATGATTGTCACATCTCTGAAGTTATAAAGTTCTTACAAAAACTTGCTAAGAGTCCTAATGCTAGTGCTATAAACTTGGCTTTCACAAAACATATTACAAATGCTCTCATAAAAGCTAGAGAAGAGAAACTAGAACGTGAAGCTTCTATTCCTAGGAAGCTAGAGGATGGTTGGGAGCCCATCATTAAGATGGAGGTCAATGACTTTGATTGTAATGCTTTATGTGATCTTGGTGCAAGTATTTCCGTTATGCCTAAGAAAATTTATGATATGCTTGACTTGCCACCATTGAAAAATTGTTATTTGGATGTTAATCTTGTTGATAATGCTATAAAGAAACCTTTGGGGAGAGTTGATAATGTTTGCATTACCGTTAACAATAACCTTGTCCCCGTTGATTTTGTTGTCTTGGATATTGAATGCAATGCATCTTGTCCCATTATATTGGGAAGACCTTTTCTTCGAACTGTTGGAGCTATCATTGATATGAAGAAAGGTAATATTAAATATCAATTTCCTCTCAAGAAAGGTATGGAACACTTCCCTAGAAAGAGAAAGAAGTTACCTTTTGATTCTATTATTAGAACAAGTTATGATGTTGATAGTTCGTCTCTTGATAACACTTGATATACACTTTCTGCGCCTAGCTGAAAGGCGTTAAAGAAAAGCGCTTATGGGAGACAACCCATGTTTTTTCCTACAGTACTTTTATTTTATATTTGAGTCTTGGAAGTTGTTTACTACTGTAGCAACCTCTCCTTATCTTAGTTTTGTGCATTGTTGTGCCAAGTCAAGTCGTTGATAGTAAGGTTCATACTATATTTGGATTACTGCGCAGAAACAGATTTCTTTGCTGTCACGAATTTGGGCCTAATTCTCTGTAGGTAACTCAGAAAATTATGCCAATTTACGTGAGTGATCCTCAGATATGTACGAAACTTTCATTCAATTTGAGCATTTTCATTTGAGCAAGTCTGGTGCCTCAATAAAATCCGTCTTTACGGACTGTTCTGTTTTGACAGATTCTGTCTTTTATTTCGCATTGCCTCTTTTGCTATGATGGATGAATTTCTTTGTTCCATTAATGTCTAGTAGCTTTGTGCAATGTCCAGAAGTGTTAAGAATGATTATGTAACCTCTGAACATGTGAATTTTTATTATGCACTAACCCTCTAATGAGTTGTTTTGAGTTTGGTGTGGAGGAAGTTTTCAAGGATCAAGAGAGGAGGATGATACAATATGATCAAGGAGAGTGAAAGCTCTAAGCTTGGGGATGCCCCGGTGGTTCACCCCTGCATATTTTAAGAAGACTCAAACGTCTAAGCTTGGGGATGCCCAAGGCATCCCCTTCTTCATCGACAACATTATCGGGTTCCTCCCCGAAACTATATTTTTATTCCATCACATCTTATGTGCTTTGCTTGGAGCGTCGGGTTGTTTTTGTTTTTGTTTTTGTTTGAATAAAATGGATCCTAGCATTCATTGTGTGGGAGACACGCTCCGCTGTTGCATATGGACAAATATGTCCTTAGGCTTTACTCATATTATTCATGGCGAAGGTTGAATCTTCTTTGTTAAATTGTTATATGGTTGGAATCGGGAAATGCTACATGTAGTAATTCTAAAATATCTTGAATAATTTGATACTTGGCAATTGTTGTGCTCATGTTTAAGATCTTGCATCATATACTTTGCACCCATTAATTAAGAAATACGAAGAGCTTGCTAAAATTTGGTTTGCATATTTGGTCTCTCTAAAGTCTAGATAATTTCTAGTATTGAGTTTTGAACAACAAGGAAGACGGTGTAGAGTCTTATAATGTTTACAATATGTCTTTTATGTGAGTTTTGCTGCACCGGTTCATCCTTGTGTTTGTTTCAAATAACCTTGCTAGCCTAAACCTTGTATCGAGAGGGAATACTTCTCATGCATCCAAAATCCTTGAGCCAACCACTATGCCATTTGTGTCCACCATACCTACCTACTACATGGTATTTCTCCGCCATTCCAAAGTAAATTGCTTGAGTGCTACCTTTAAAATTTCCATTCTTTACCTTTGCAATATATAGCTCATGGGACAAATAGTTTAAAAAACTATTGTGGTATTGAATATGTACTTATGCACTTTATCTCTTATTAAGTTGCTTGTTGTGCGATAACCATGTTCCTGGGGACGCCATCAACTACTCTTTGTTGAATATCATGTGAGTTGCTATGCATGTTCGTCTTGTCTGAAGTAAGGGAGATTTACCACTCATTTAATGGTTAGAGCATGCATAATGTTAGAGAAGAACATTGGGCCGCTAACCAAAGCCATGATTCATGGTGGAAGTTTCAGTTTTGGACATATATCCTCAATCTCATATGAGAACATTAATTGTTGCTACATGCTTATGCATTAAAGAGGAGTCCATTATCTGTTGTCTATGTTGTCCCGGTATGGATGTCTAAGTTGAGAATAATCAAAAGCGAGAAATCCAATGCGAACTTTCTCCTTAGACCTTTGTACAGGCGGCATAGAGGTACCCCTTTGTGACACTTGGTTAAAACATGTGTATTGCGATGATAATCCCGGTAATCCGAGCTAATTAGGACAAAGTGCGGGCACTATTAGTATACTATGCATGAGGCTTGCAACTTGTAAGGTATAATTTACATAATACATATGCTTTATTACTACCGTTGACAAAATTGTTTCTTGTTTTCAAAACCAAAGATCTAGCACAAATATAGCAATCAATGCTTCCCTCTACGAAGGGCCTTTCTTTTACTTTTATGTTGAGTCAGTTCACCTATCTCTCTCCACCTCAAGAAGCAAACACTTGTGTGAACTGTGCATTGATTCCTACATACTTGCATATTGCACTTGCTATATTACTTTACATTGACAATATCCATGAGATACACATGTTATAAGTTGAAAGCAACCGCTGAAACTTAATCTTCCTTTGTGTTGCTTCAATACCTTTACTTTGATTTATTGCTTTATGAGTTAACTCTTATGCAAGACTTATTGATGCTTGTCTTGAAAGTACTATTCATGAAAAGTCTTTGCTTTATGATTCGTTTGTTTACTCATGTCATTACCATTGTTTTGATCGCTGCATTCATTACATATGCTTACAATAGTATGATCAAGGTTATGATGGCATGTCACTCCAGAAATTATCTTTGTTATCGTTTACCTGCTCGGGACGAGCAGGAACTAAGCTTGGGGATGCTGATACGTCTCCGACGTATCGATAATTTCTTATGTTCCATGCCACATTATTGATGATATCTACATGTTTTATGCATACTTTATGTCATATTTATGCATTTTCCGGCACTAACCTATAACGAGATGCCGAAGAGCCAGTTGTTGTTTTCTGCTGTTTTTGGTTTCAGAAGTCCTAGTAAGGAAATATTCTCGGAATTGGACGAAATCAACGCCCAGGGGCCTATTTTTCCACGAAGCTTCCAGAAGACCGAAAGGGAAACGAAGTGAGGCGACGAGGCGGCGACACGCCAGGGCGGCGCGGCCCACCTCTTGGCCGCGCGGCCCTGTTGTGTGGGCCCCTCGCGTCGCCTCTTGACCTTCCCTTCCGCCTACATATAGTCTTCGTCGCGAAACCCCCAGTACCGAGAGCCACGATACGGAAAACCTTCCAGAGACGCCGCCGCCGCCAATCCCATCTCGGGGGATTCGGGAGATCGCCTTCGGCACCCTGCCGGAGAGGGGAATCATCTCCCGGAAGACTCTTCACCGCCATGGTCGCCTCCGGAGTGATGAGTGAGTAGTTCACCCCTGGACTATGGGTCCATAGCAGTAGCTAGATGGCCGTCTTCTCCTTACGTGCTTCATTGTCGGATCTTGTGAGCTGCCTAACATGATCAAGATCATCTATCTGTAATGCTATATGTTGTGTTTGTTGGGATCCGATGGATAGAGAATACTATGTTATGTTGATTATCAATCTATTACCTATGTGTTGTTTATGATCTTGCATGCTCTCCGTTATTAGTAGAGGCTGCGGCCAAGTTTTTACTCTTAACTCCAAGAGGGAGTATTTATGCTCGATAGTGGGTTCATGCCTCCATTAAATCTAGGACAGAGTGACGAAAGTTCTAAGGTTGTGGATGTCTTGTTGCCACTAGGGATAAAACATTGATGCTATGTCCGAGGATGTAGTTATTTATTACATTACGCACCATACTTAATGCAATTGTCCATTGTTTGCAACTTAATACCGGAAGGGGTTCGGATGATAACCTCGAAGGTGGACTTTTTAGGCATAGATGCATGTTTGGATAGCGGTCTATGTACTTTGTCGTAATGCCCAATTAAATCTCACTATACTCATCATATCATGTATGTGCATGGTCATGCCCTCTCTATTTGTCAATTGCCCAAGCTGTAATTTGTTCACCCAACATGCTATTTATCTTATGGGAGAGACACCTCTAATGAGCTGTGGACCCCGGTCCATTCTTTTACATCGAATACAATCTATCGCAATACTTGTTCTACTCGTTTTCGGAAACAATCATCATCCACACTATACATCTAATCCTTTGTTACAGCAAGCCGGTGAGATTGACAACCTCACTTGTTTCGTTGGGGCAAAGTACTTTGGTTGTGTTGTGCAGGTTCCACGTTGGCGCCGGAATCCCCGGTGTTGCGCCGCACTACATCCCGCCGCCATCAACCTTCGACGTGCTTCTTGGCTCCTCCTGGTTCGATAAACCTTGGTTTCTTTCTGAGGGAAAACTTGCTACTGTACGCATCACACCTTCCTCTTGGGGTTCCCAACGGACGTGTCGACTGCACGCATCCCGCCGCCCTAGTGTCTGGCCACCTCGTGGCCCCACTTCGTAAGTCCTCCGGTCTTCTGGAAGCTTCGTGCAAAAATAGGACCTTGGGCGTTGATTTCGTCCAATTCCGAGAATATTTCCTTACTAGGATTTCTGAAACCAAAAACAGCAGAAAACAGCAACTGGCTCTTCGGCATCTCGTCAATAGGTTAGTGCCGGAAAATGCATAAATATGACATATAATGTGTATAAAACATGTGAGTATCATCAATAAAGTAGCATGGAACATAAGAAATTCTAGATACGTTTGGGACGTATCAAGCACACAAGGAATGATAATTGGCATAATGTTAACATGTAAAAAACAGTTGTCAGTTTTAGTACTATATGGCATGGTTAATGATTACTTGTTATATTCTTCAAAAGAATAACTTTTGAAGAACATGTTCTTTGATAAAGAACAAGTATGTCAATTGCGTTTGTGGGGTTCTATGTTTTCCTATGGTTCTAATTAGTTTCTGGAGTAAGGAGTTGATGGATCACAACAGAGTTGGATTCATCAACTACTAGGGCTTGTATTGTTTTAATTAAGCATAAGTATATTAATTATCAATGGTCACTATCAAGGTGGTATATCTTATTGGTGATAGATAGTTAGGGTTTATAGGTCCTGTTAAGCATGTTTGATGGCTACACCTTATTTACTTCAAAAGAATAACTTTTGAAGAACATACTTCTTAAGTAATAAGAAGTATATCAATTAGGGTTGAGGTGGTCTAGGTTTTACTATTGGATCCACTTAAATAGGGCATAGGTGGCTCCTGGATATTATGGTTTCATAAGTATCTAATACTAGTAGGGTTTAGTGGAGTATGATATATGATGCACAATATTGGCATGGTTGCTATTGGAGTTCATCACAATGATGTGATGCTAACCAAGGTTAATTAAGGATGATGGTTTTTTGGTAATAGGAATTAGGGTTTACACTTAATTGACCCTATTTGATCATCTAGGTTTTTATTAGGATGAGTACATGCAATACCAACTTATTAGTGATATGGCTTCTACTATTTTATGAGAATAAGAATATTTATTTAGTAGCTAATTATAGATCTATGAGTAAGGTTTAAGTTCATATGATCACATTTCATAAGCTTCTAGGGCTTTAGAGGTATTAGCTAAGTAACATTGGAGTTATGGTTTCACATCAAATTATGGAGGTAGGGTTTAATGTATGCATGATGGAACTAATTGACAAGGGATAGCCAATTTTTACTAAAAGGTCAAATTGGTGGTGTAGGATGAATGTTTACCCAAATAATACAAGTAACACATGGTCTAGCATCGACCTCCTAATTAAGGTTCGATCATAAAGGTTCTAACATGGTCATGCAAAGTGAGTCAAACAATCCCATTTGGCTCAAAGATGCATACGACTATGACTTAAAGTGTTGTAGACTTTTTGTGTCTTTATATATGAGTGCAAACTCATATTATTGTTTTTTAGAAAATAGATTTATAGGAACTCATATCATGTTTAGGTTTTAAGGAATATATATTAAGGTTAGATTTTATTATATTATAAAAAAACACATGGATTTTATTACATGAATTACATGATTAAAGTTGAAATAACATTTCCAACATTAAGAAATGCAACTAAAGATTTTTAGTTATTATTAAATATTATATTTTAGGAATTTAAAAGTAACTCGAATTGGATTTAGAACCTTTAGGGCTTTATAATATTATAGTGAACTTGATTTTAAAATTTTAATATTTATTTGATGCATGAATAATTTTCATTACATTTTTTAATTAGAAAACAATTTATATTTATATTTCAGTTTTTTTTTAATCTGTAGAATAGGCGCACATAAATGCAATAATATAAGTATTATACATCATCTAATTCAATCAACTTGCATAGTTATAGTTAGGGACATACACCTCTGGTGGATTACACGGGTCAATTAGCACAGACGTATGTACATAGTCGGGTCATACATATCCACGGCGCATGTACAAGTTCAACACGACCAAGAGGAACACGCCTCGCTCGTTCCTATCTCACTCTGGTTCTCCTTCCTATCCGTATATCTACACGAGCACGCGATGCTGCCGCCGCTGGCCATGCCCAGCGCCGCCGCACGCCGGCAAAGCTGCACCGCCCTCTCCTCCACTGAACACCCTACGGCGCCTCATCTCTACACCCTCGCCTGCGCGCCCGCGGAAAACCCTAGCTCGCGGGTTGGCTTGGTCGCCGCGGCCGCTACCGGCTCCGGCACTTTTTCCCCGGCCACCTCCAGACTGCCCCGGCGCCGGCGTGAGAGGGCTTTGGTCCGCCTTGACCTGCTCTTCAACTCCCCTTTCTTCGATTTGATTTTCGTGGTCCCCTTGGTTCACCCCCAACCCTACTGTGGCGCCACCTCCGCTTCAATCCCAGCCGATGTTGGTCGCCGCTGCTGTCCGGTGAGGCTTCGCCCTCATCCGCCGCCTCGACTACTGCTACTCGAAGCTGGCGGGACGACATCCCCTGCAACCCCGGCGTCCTCCATCTACTGGTCGGTCGTTTTGGTGGTGAATTGGTGGCGGTGTGGTGACGATCTGGTGGTGTGGTGGTGCGGTGCTGTGCTGTGTTGTGCTGTTGTGACTACTTCCTCCTCGACGCCGGCTGAACGGCGTCCGCGACTGCAACCCCGGCGTCCGCATCTTGCATGAACCCTCTACCTCACTGTGAGCTGTTATTCTCTCCTCTCTTCTATTTATGTTCGTTGTACTGTCTAAGCTATCTACTTGTGGTGATTGTAGCATTGCTGTTAATTGTTGCTTAAGAGTGGTGATTTCCAGTACATGTGCATCTACTGCTAATTGATTTAATGCGCCCATTGATTGGTGTGCTTATAGTGGGGATTGAGAAATGTGGTTTGGGCCAGTAATGCTTAGCTCGTGGTGATCTCTTCCATGAGCTTAATTTATAGCTTGATTGATCCTGGTTTAGTTGGTGCAAGGATGCCTCTGTTTGGGTGATTCTTTTCATCCATGGCATGTGTGTCTGGTTGTGTTACTTTTACTGACGGAACTGTATATACACTACAATATGGACTGTTGTGTTAACTGAAAAAGTTTAGTGGTACTGCTGTTTAATCTTAATTGAGCTCAAACATGCTAGAAAAGCAATTCATGGTTAGTACTTGTGCTGCTTGGGCAATACATGATGCTTGTTGGCTGGGTGGCAATTAGATAATTGCTTTAATTATGGCTCTGCTTGGAGATAACTTGGTTGGCCTGGGATCGTTCCTGGACCCCAAGTAATTCTCTGAAATTTATCTATATGGACACTCTGTTGTGGATGTGTAGGTGTGGTGCCCCTGTTTGGATGGTTTATTCATCCAGACATAATTATCTTGGTATAATAATTTGATGTTGCATGTATGGGTTGAGTTTAAGCAACAAGGTAGAGATATTGGTGCTTGATGATTTACTTGATGGATGGCTTGTATTTATGGATCTAGTTGCCCTCATAGATGGTTTCTCTGGTTCTAAATATAAACTGATAAGAACAGATTATATGCTTGATCTTGTAGCCTTGCCGATGATGCAAAGGCTAAGGCGCCCACTTGAAATAAGAACAGATGCTATACTGTCTTTTCTTTTTATCCTCAGTGATGATACAGCGTAGCACCTCTATGCATATCTGAGAGGAATACATTTTTCTATCCTCCTAGATGAAAATCTAGTGGAAGGATAGCTAGATGGAATGACTGTGTTGATTCTTTTTCTTTGGCTGAAGATGTCTACACAAAAACTGATACTACATGATATATTGAGATTGGTTGGTAATTTCAACCTGCTGCACCTTGTATGTTAGTTCCTGATTCAGACTATCCATCTTCGAGTGGATGACCTGCACCTCCCAGCTTTTTCTATTTCTTCCCAGTTCCAGCTTCCGATATCAGTGGTGGTTCTTGGGTTGCTCTTCACATGCTGGTGGATTTTTGCTAGTGTAATGGTTGCAGAGAATTGCTGCTGGGTGTTTCGGCTAAGACATGGGTGTGTACTGGTTATATACAGTGGGGCTGTTCACTGTGGTGATGACAACACACAGCTGAATGTGTTGTGTGTGCTGCTTGCAAATGGTCCCCACCTAACCTGTGGGTACAAGTTGCCAAGTTGAGTGCTTCCCCCCTTATACAAGCTACCGATGGGCATGGATAATTATCCCTGGTCTTTTCTTTCTTTTTGTGTGGACTACTGTGAGCTTCCTTATCTATCTCAATGGCTGATAACTATGTGAACTGAACTATTTTTGGTTTAAGGATTTGGTTGCTTAAATATTAATTAAGCTATTGCTTAATTATCAAGTGGTTTATAAATATTTGCTTAAGATCATTTTGACTTTTCCATGTCAAATATGATCACTTTATATCATCTTGTAAGCCTTCATGGTTGCTAGCTAGATTAGAGGGAAATTTTAAATAGTTGCCTTGTTGCCTCAAATTATGTTGCCTTGTGATATGGATCAGCTACTATTGCCTCTAGTCCCTGGTTGCCTTCTTGATGAATGTTCCATGATCCATTTGACCCATCTGTCCCTTATATGATCCATTTCTTCCTGAGGTTGCCTAATAAAGAATTAATTCCCCCTAATCATCATTAGGGATCAAGAGTAGTTCTTGAAACCCTTTTGCTAGCCACCAACAGTAATATTGCCTCACCAAAGGTGAAGGCAAACAATTCTAACCATGACACAATTATTTGCTTGTCTTTTGTTTTGTTTTTCTTATTGCAGGAAAAGAAGAATAAGGATTGAGAAGATGAAGATTTAGTTTTAGGGTTTTCTTTTATTATTTTGTAATTTTACATTTCTTTTCTAGCTTGTAAGTTATTAAATAATGTTATTTGTAATAAAGTTAACTCACTTATTTATTTGGACTTATCAAGTGTATTTACTTTTACATATTATATTTATATACTTGTTTAAATTTCAAATTCCAATTCAATTTATGATTTGAATTATGTCTTTCATAATTGAATTTGAATTCAAACTATTTCCCTCGAAAACATAATAAATCAATAAAGGTAATGTCGAAATTTATCGCACTTGTGTCGATGACACACATCAATTCCCATCAACACAAGCGAAACCTTGATCTCTTTGTGTTTTAATTAATAGCGCGAAAATTTCCCGGATTTTCTATGCATGAATGCAATGCACACATCTGTTTGCTCTATTTTTGTAACCCCAAATACTGGGATATTACATTCTCTACCCCTTAAACTAAACTTCATCCTCGAAGTTTGCACTCCCTCACGTTTCGGAGTGTGGATCTGACTTGTGCAGACTACATCTTTTCTCGAACTCCATGTTGATCTTGTTGGACATATTTGAATATATCCCTTGTCCAGATTCTTCATGGAATCCATTAGTGTCTGTCTCTAAACTATGGCTTCATACTTCAATTCCATGATTTCTTTGAATACTATAATCTTGTTTCCTTTCTCATTGAAGATTCAATCATTGGGACTTCTTCTGGTGTGGTTGGTCTTAACTGAAGACTAATTTGATAACATACTCTTAATTGGTAAATAGGTCTTTATTTTCCCTTACTACAAAAACTGCAATAATGGTACTTAGTAAGGTACTTACCATGGAAATGGTCTTGACGGTTTATTTCCCTAAGAATGGATTAGACTCATTTAGTCTATCCAATCATGGATTATAGTTGATACCTATAACTATTTTGGGCTCTTTAGGTTCCATGAAAGGAATCTTTCAAATAGACTTTAGTTTTGGTATAGTCAATCTCATTCGGTCTTTAGCCTTCTTGAGCTGTATTTGGTCTACGGTATTTTCTTCGTCCAACTTCATTAACATTAGCTGACTTGAGCTAAAGTACTTCTGAGTAAATATTACTCACTTGCTCAAGTGATAGTTCAATTATTACTTCCTCGAGGTATGAACCTCGGCTTCTGGTCTGACATCCTTCTGAAAGTAGTGTTCGATAATCTTATGAAAATAAGATCGAACTTCCTCTCAGTTCAGACCTTCTTCTTCTATCTTGCTCAAAGTATTTAGTCATTGTACACCCAACTCAATCTTTACTCTACCCCTTTGAGTTTTCTTATGATTTTCAACTCCTTTTCTTCCAACCATTGGACTTATGGTTAGAATATTGGTCTAGGTCTAGCTTATGGTTTGTACTCTTCTAAGGTCTGGCGAAGAATGTTTGTGGTGTATCCACTCAATTTGTGGACATCCGACGTGAATCCTTCGACTAAATAATTTTGGGTCTAGCTATTTAGCTGACAAGATTTTATTTGTTCTCAACTTTTTGTTATAAATAATTAAATGGTGGACTACTTGATACCAATTGTAGCTATTTGTTATCTAAAAATGGATTCTATTATGGGTTCTGATCAACTGGACGAGACATCCTCTACTTTATCTCGCAGTATTGATCCGATACCAACTGTGGTCTTCTGATACCAACTGTGGTCTTCTTATATCTGCTATGGTTTCATATGTCATCTTCTTTCCTTCAGGGTTTATTTTGCAAGAAAACCACTAGTTAACACTATGAATATAGTATCCTCAGTGATTTCCAATGCATTCCCTCTTTCATAATGACTATGGTTCTACTTCAGCTTCACCATAATCACCAGATTTCTCCCCTTCATGCTTCTTATGTATTAAGGTACTCCTCTGTTGAGGTTAAGCATGAGTCTAAATTGATACTTCCTTCAGAGTATTGTGGTTGCTTCCCATAACTTTGCTTCCTTTTTCTGATGAACCTTCATCTTGTCTTCATAATCTTCAGAAATCGTCACTTCCTCACACGAATACCATTACCCTCTAGGTCTATAGCATCAAGTAAGAACTTGATATTGCAACATGCATTTGCATATCAAAGTCAAACTTCATGTATGGATCTAGTCAAACAATGAAAACCCAATAAAATCCAAGAAGATTCAGCTTTGTGCATATAATACACACCATTATAAGCCTGAATATAATAGTTGAGTAAGACATCTCTAAACATCAGGCTCTGATGCGTAGTATACAACAGCACATACTTTAGGTTTATATCGTGATACTTAGCACGAATATGTGGATTTCTACTATTTGTCTCAACATTTATCTTAATTGCACATTTGCAAGGAGATAAACTTGAAACAAAGTGGCCTGGGATAGTTGAAGTTATCCTAGTTTTCTTTGGAAGTACTAACAAAATAGTATACCATATATACGTGTTATTGAGGACTACTTCCTATGATACAATTAGTTCTAACATGTCTACTCTGAATACCTATTTATTAGGATATAGCTCCTATACTTCCAAGTGTTTCTACCATGTGGCTAGGTTTCTGATGTGCTTGACACAGTTCCCATGGTTTTGGAACACAAATCTTGCACTGTTGTTGAGGACCTGACTTCTTATTGTACTCCTCTTAATTATTTATGACGTTCTAGTCCATCACATAATGATTCTCAGGTGAATCATATATGATTAATAACTCTATCATGTAAGTAAACATATTTTATTCATATCTCTCTTCCTTATCTCTCATGATTGACTCATCATGGTCTATACTACTTTATCTAACTTATATTTATCACTTACTATCAAATGTTTCACAAGTTGGGATAGATTTTACTTACCCATTACTTGTCTGATTATACCTGCTAGTAGGATATCTTCTTATATACCTATCTTCATCACTTGGTATTACTCTTATTACAAGTCTAAATAACTCTTACTTAACTCTAACAGGTGTTGGTACACATCTTCCAATAGGATATATTTCTTATGGTTGTATCCTCTCTTCGGACTACCATGTATTGTATACCAACCGGGGTCTACTCATCTATTGTTTAAGGACTTCATGGTGTGCTATATGTTTGGGATTAGCTAACTAACTTCACTTAGGAAATAAAGGTAAGAAATGTTGACTCAAGTGTGTCAGGATTATTCTCAAGTGAATATCCATCTCAAGTCATAAGAATATTTGGTTTAGCATAGTTGACTTAGCTAATACAACTTCCTATAGACACTACCAAACCTATAGGTCTCCTTTAAAGGGTTTTAATCCTAGGGTCAAAGCATTTGCTCTGATACCAACTGTGGTGACCCGGCATACCACTGCATGGTGTAGTATGCAAGTCCGATATAACACCAATGAAACACCGTTCCACTAGTATTATATCGCTCGAGTGGTACAACGAAACATATGCGGGTCCAAGGCATGTCTATAGAATTACATACGGACTCTGTTACAGAAGATCAGCACAGCCTCCTACTTTACAATGAGGTAAAACTGCAAATAAACTCCAGGAGAACGACTCGTAGTCTAATCTTATCACTAACTCTACTTGTAGAGGTTTTGACTAGCTATAGAGGTTATGAATAGTTTCTAGCTAAATAGGAGCTAGGTTTAGGGAGCTAGTTCCCTTCTACTGCTTAATCTAGGTTTTCTCCATGGTGGATGTGGTATATGTCTCTTCCAGCAGGTTCCTGTCCCTTGAAGTAGTTGTTGACTTCTCGGTCTTCGAGTTGTACTGTAGATCCTCCTTCGTGGCCTCCATATCTAAGCAGGGGATTTAAGAGTGGTATGAGTACGAGTGTACTCAACAAGTTCATTATAGGAAAGAGGTGTTTAATGCACTAGCTACGGCATTAGACCAGAAAATCTAATACCAATGCAGGTTTTCATAATCATTTCTTCAAAAGGTTGCTTTTATTCAGAAGAACTATGTCCGTCAGCCTTCACCGGTTTACTAGAACTTCATGGAGTTCCTTTCCGGCAGCGTTCGCAGTTCCAAACCCGGAACAGGGAGTGACAGGTCACGATTCATTACACTCTGCAGAGGTGTGTTGCTTTACCCATAAGAGATCTTAACCTTGGTGCCAACCGAGTCATGTTCTCGTCCACACTTCCTTTGGTGTGAGGCCCGGTATAAGGTCTTAGCCAATCATATTCCTCCGCTACCTTGCACACCCACCCTTTGTTGCAAACTCCGACACTGGGTTCTCGTCGGTGCTCTTATACCAATTAAGGATGGCCCCCGACCACGACAACAGTTCTGGGCTAACCATGAACTCCTTCGCCGGTAGATGCAACCCATCATAGACCACATTACCGTGGGGACTTAGGGTTCCCCAACCTCACCGCTTGTCCATCGGGATACAAGTGTCTACGGTCATTGCCGTGGGGACTTAGGGCTCCCCAGCCTCGCCGCTTGTCCCTCGGATTCAAGTGTCTACGGTAAAGCGCATCCGTTGATGTGCAAGAGGTGGAAATACGATTGACTACTCCGTCCCACTCCAGATCTTATGGTTAACACGAGTTTTACGACACAAGAATCATTGGACGACATTTGTTGTTTAATCCTAGATGGATATAAACCCATTGCAATGGAACCTCCACCATGTCAACACATTCCATGGTTCCATTGCCAACCACATAGTCATATTCATAGTTATGAAAGTAATACTTTTGCTTTTCATGCAAGAGTGATAAGTATAGTACTTTGCAAGTAATTTGGTAAAAATACTCAAATGACATGAGCAAGCGATGAACTTGCCTTTCTTGGCAAGGTCTTCAGTACGCGTTAACTCCAAATTCTGAAATAGCATCATCGTCCGGTAAGGACGATGTTTAAAAGATTGGTAAGGATGCAATAATGCATAAGTATGAGATGCAATCGCTCCAAGCGTGACCTAACCCCGATGATTTAGGATTAGTGAGTTGTAATGATTAGTTTCGGGTGTGTTGCACTTTTAGAGTGATTCATTAACAAGGTTCTTATCAAGGTTTGATTACTTGGTATCATGTACAAGTTATATAATAAAGCGTAGTAATCAATTGAGCACACAAGGAATGATAATTGGCATAATGTTAACATGTAAAGAACAGTTGTCAGTTTTAGTACTATATGGCATGGTTAATGATTACTTGTTATATTCTTCAAAAGAATAACTTTTGAAGGACATGTTCTTTGATAAAGAACAAGTATGACAATTGGGTTTGTGGGGTTCTATGTTTTCCTATGGTTCCAATTAGGTTCTGGAGTAAGGAGTTGATGGATCACAACAGAGTTGGATTCATCAGCTACTAGGGCTTGTATAGTTTAAATTAAGTATAAGTATCTTAATTATCAATGGTTGCTATCAAGGTGGTATTTCTTATTGGTGATAGATGGTTAGGGTTTATAGGTCAGGTTAAGCAAGTTTGATGGCTACTCCTTATTTACTTCAAAAGAATAACTTTTGAAGAACATACTTCTTAAGTAATAAGAAGTATATCAATTAGGGTTGAGGTGGTTGATGACCCACAAGTATAGGGGGTGTATCGCAGTATCTTCGATAAGTAAGAATGTCGATCCCAACGAGGAGCAGAAGGTGTTGACAAGCAGTTTCGATGAAGGATTCACTGTAAATGCTCACAGACAAGTACTCGGGGGTTTTGATGTAACGGATGAATAAAGTACGAGTAAGTAAAGTGCGAGAGTAATAATTGCAGCGAGTGGCCCAATCCTTTTTAGCACAAAGGACAAGCCGGTTTGTTTACTTATAATGACCAAACGTTCTCGAGGACACACGGGATTTTAGTCTAGTGCTTTCGCTACATACAGCTGATTAATCTTCATTGTTTTGATAAGTGTTGTGTGGGTGAACCTATGCTAATGTACCGCCCTTCCTAGGACTAATACATACTTGTGATTATACCCCTTGCAAGCATCCGCAACTACAAGAAAGTAATTAAGATAAATCTAACCACAGACCTTAAACTTTGAGATCCTGCGATCCCTCCCGCATCGATATACCAACGGGGGCTCGGGTTTCGTCACTCCGGCAACCCCGCAATTGGCAAACGAGTACAAGATGCATTCCCCTAGGCCCATAAAGGTGAATTGTCGTGTAGTCGACGTTCACACGACACCACTAGAAGAATAACACCACAACTTAAATATCATAACATTGAATATTACTCAACCATACTTCGCTACTAACATTTAGACTTCACCCATGTCCTCAAGAACTAAACGAACTACTCACGAGACATCATATGGAACATGATCAGAGGTGATATGATAATGAATAACAATCTGAACATAAACCTTGGTTCAACGGTTTCACTCAATAGCATCAATAACAAGTAGAAATCAACACCGGGAGAGTTTCCCCTATCAAACAATCAAGATCAAACCCAAATTGCTACAGCGGTGACGAGGTGCAGCGGTGGAGACGGCGGTGATGATGATGAAGATGATGGTGATGGTGATGGAGATGATGTCCAGCTCGATGACGGTGACGATGGCGTCGATTTCCCCCTCCGGGAGGGAATTTCCCCGCAGATCTCAGCCTCGCCGGAGAGCTCTTTCTCTCTGGTGTTCTCCGCCCCGCAGAGGCGACTGTGACTCTTCGCGACGTCCCCCTCTGGCTTAGGTTTTCGGGACGAAGGAGTACGTGAAGAAAAGGAGGCGAGAGGGGGTTGTGGGCCCCCTCCTCACAGGGCGGCGCGGCCAGGGCAGGGCCCGCGCCAGCCTGTGAGGGGGGGCCATGGCGGCCCTCCTTAGCTCCCCCTTCTGGCTCCCTTCGTCATCTGGAAAAATAGGAGTTTTCGTGTAATTCCCGTCAATTGTTGATCTTCCGAAATATTGTGTTCTGACGATGCTTTTTCAAGCAGAATCCTGGCTCCGGTGCGCGATCCTCCAATAATCATGAATCATGCAAAATAGATGAAATAACATAAGTATTATCTCCAAATATGAAATATATCAATGAATAACAAGCAAATTATGATATAAAATAGTGATGCAAATTGGACGTATCAACTCCCCCAAGCTTAGACCTCGCTTGTCCCCAAGCGAAACCGAACTCGGTAAACAGGACCACATGTTTATGGAGTGAAGAGTCGATAAATCAAATACGGACAAGAAGCATCATATTCATTCACACAAGACATTCTAGTAAACAACTTCCTCATATAACTCAACTTGAAACAAGTATAAGGTAATCACAAATAAAGGTGCATAAGAAATCATAATTGGTGATGGCAAACTTTGTTCTTGGTCAGAGAACAGTTAACAGATTATACTTATCTATTGAGCAGCGCTCTCATATTAAAGCTTATGTGGCTCATCTTGCATACTCAATCATAATTATCATTGATAACTTTCAAAGCTTCATTCATTCAGATAAAACTTGTACTAAACAAGGAAGAATAAAAGACATGATGAAGCAAATCACAATATAATAGTTTGATCACAACAACTAAAATGCTTGCTTGAGATGGAGGGAAATAGGTTTACTGACTCAGCGTAAAGTAAAATACAGGCCCTTCGCAGAGGGAAGCAGGGATTAAATCATGTGCTAGAGCTTTTTCAGTTTTGAAATCATATAAAGAGAATAAAAGTAATATTTTGAGAGGTGTTTGTTGTCAACGACTGGTAGCGGGTACTCTAACCCCCTTGCCAAACAGACCTCCAAAGAGCGGCTCCCATGAAGGACGTTATCTCTACCAGCAAGGTAGATCATCCCTCTTCTCTTTTGTTTACACATGTACTTTAGTTTATTTAAGGATGACACTCCCCCCAACCTTTGCTTACACAAGCCATGGCTAACCGAATCCTCGGGTGCCTTCCAACAATCGCATACCATGGAGGAGTGTGTATTGCAAAATTAAGTTGCTTACTGATGAATCAGAGCAAAACATGTGAAGAGAATTATTAATGAAAGTTGATTAATTGGGGCTGGGAACCCCGTTGCCAGCTCTTTTTGCAAAATTATAGGATAAGTGGATGAAACCACTAGTCCATTAGTGGAGGCTGCCTAACAAGATTGAAAGATAAAACACCACATACTTCCTCATGAGCTATAAAACATTGACACAAATAAGAAGTAATAAATTTTGAATTGTTTAAAGGTAGCACATGAAGTATTTACTCGGAATGGCAGGAAATACCATGCAGTAGGTAGATATGGTGGACACAAATGGCATAGGTTTGGGTTCAGGTTTGGATGGAAGCATTCCCTCTCAGTACAGGTCTTTGGCTAGCAAGGTTAATTAGCAAGCATAAGAGTCGAGGGAAACAAACGAATATAAATGTGATAGAAACAATCATGCATCTTTCTTGTAAGCACAAACAATCTTAACTTCAGAATAATAAGCTATGAGCTAACAAGAAAGGAAGACAATGAAACAACTATATGTATTTCTCTTTTCTACTCAAACCTCAAGGTGTTGTTGCTATTGACCAATGCTAAGTTTGCCAAAACCAAATAGATTTACTCAATGCTCCCAAAGTGGTACCAATACTAAAATCAAGATCAATCATATAATAGAGATTGCAAACTAAAATAAGGTGTGCAATATGTAAATGATAAGACTTCTCATTAATATTTCATATCGATAACTCACACCAAGGGATACATAGACAACTAACTAAAGGAGAGATACTTCCACACTCGCAACCCATCTTATATGATAACTTCCCTACTCATGATATGACACTACTTGATAGTAAAAAGTAAAAGGGTAGTGATGATGTGATACCGCGGCACTCCCCAAGCTTGGAACAAACCAAGGGGATGCCAATACCGATGATGAATTACTCCTTTGGTGATGGTGGTGATGAATTCCCGACAAGCTTCTCCACAAGCTCCTGAAGCTCATCAATCTTGTACATGAGGTTGCGGATCATCTCTGAATTGTGCTCGACGCGATTAAGAAGTATATCAAACGGCGACTCCCAATTCTTGGAGTTATTTCCCCATCCTTCAGCTTCAGACTTCGTCCTTCCTGTAGTGTTAGAACGATCTATATCCCAATTGCTAGGCAATGCTGCCTTGGGAGTCCTTTCAATTTGATTATTGTAGATTAGATTGCGGAAGGGATGGTAAGTGCCTAAAGAAGATGTCTTTGGAGCTAGGTAATGACGTGGAACTCCTCCTCCGGTG
The DNA here is from genome assembly GCF_022539505.1 of Lolium rigidum. Classification (NCBI taxonomy): domain Eukaryota; kingdom Viridiplantae; phylum Streptophyta; class Magnoliopsida; order Poales; family Poaceae; genus Lolium; species Lolium rigidum. Next base: position 265,322,345 of record NC_061510.1, on the reverse strand, counting down.
CTAATCCGTGCACTCTTCTTGGCGTTGAACGGGTTTGACACCACTCCGATGCTTGCAATGGTGGTGCGCGGGCGTACTCGCGGAACTTCTTCGACTTCCTCTTCATCCTCCTTGACTTCTTCCTTCAACTCGGGTCTTGGATACCTTCCTCCGAAGGCTCCTTGTCCTTGTTGTTGGAGACCATGGTGCTCCTAGATTGAAAATAGATCCTGGCGTAAACAGCTCGAAACAAAACACGTCGAGAAAACGATATACGGACCTCCAAGGGTCCGGGGGATTATATAGCAGGAATTTTCGCAACAAACGGAAAGTACCAGGTCGAACCAGAGTCGGAGAGGGACAACGAGGCGGTGTCCTCATAGGGCGGCGCAGCCAGGCTGGGGCCCGCGCCGGCCTGTGGGGGCACGCCCTCATGCGTCTCCTCCGCTCCGTTTCGATCTCGTAATTTTTCATATTTTCCAAAAACAGCAAAAACATTGTTCGGAAAGTAAATCGCGAACTTTTTATTACCTGTACTGTTACCTATTCAAAGTCGAGTTCGGCGGATCGTCAATTTGACCTTTGATGAAAGCCTCCGGTGTTTCCACTCGAATAACATCAACATCTACATTATAAGAATCACCTGAGATATAATGCTTGAGTCTTTGTCCATTCACCACTTGCGTGGCGTTGCCTTGGAGAGAACTAATTTTAATTGCTCATGAACGATACACCTCCTCAACAACATATGGTCCTTCCCATTTCGAGAGTAATTTCCCTGCAAAGAATCTGAGACGAGACGGATACAATAGGACTTTATCCCCAATATTAAACTCTCTTTTGATAATTGATGTCTACGGGAGCTTCTATTCTTGTAGACAGTGTTGGGCCTCCAAGAGCAGAGGTTTGTAGAACAGCAGCAAGTTTCCCTTAAGTGGATCACCCAAGGTTTATCGAACTCAGGGAGGAAGAGGTCAAAGATATCCCTCTCATGCAACCCCGCAACCACAAAGCAAGAAGTCTCTTCTGTCCCCAACACACCTAATAGGTGCACTAGTTCGGCGAAGAGATAGTGAAATACAGGTGGTATGAATATATATAGCAGTAGCAACGGCACCCGTAAAAGTGCTTTGCCTAGGACAAGAAACAAGCAGTAGTAACGCAGCAGTGAGTAACGCAAGAAACAAGTAAACAAGCAGACGATAGCAGTATTTAGGAACAAGGCCTAGGGATCATACTTTCACTAGTGGACACTCTCAACTTTGATCACATAACAGAATAGATAAATGCATACTCTACACTCTCTTGTTGGATGATGAACACATTGCGTAGGATTACACGAACCCTCAATGCCGGAGTTAACAAGCTCCACAATTCAATGTTCATATTTAAATAACCTTAGAGTGCATGAAAGATCAACACAACCAAACCAAGTACTAACATAGCATGCACACCGTAACCTTCACACTATGAAAGGAGGAATAGATCGCATCAATACCATCATAGTAATAGTTAACTTCATAATCTACAAGAGATCACAATCATAGCATAAACCAAGTACTTCATGATGCACACACTGCCAACATTACATCATGGAGGAGGAATAGACTACTTTAATAACATCACTAGAGTAGCACATAGATGAATTGTGACACAAAACACATTGCAATCATAAAGAGATATAAATAAGCACTTCACTATGCCATTCATAACAGTGAATAAGTATTCTGTGAAATATAGCCTAAGAGACCCACACGGTGCACACACTGTCACCTTTACACACGTGGGACAAGGAGTCTCCGGAGATCACATAAGTAAAACCCACTTGACTAGCATAATGACATCTAGATTACAAGCATCATCATATGAATCTCAATCATGTAAGGCAGCTCATGAGATTATTGTATTGAAGCACATAGGAGAGAGATGAACCACATAGCTACCGGTACAGCCCCGAGCCTCGATGGAGAACTACTCCCTCCTCATGGGAGACAGCAGCGTTGATGGAGATGGCGGTGGTGTCGATGGAGGAGCCTTCCGGGGACACTTCCCTGTCCCGGCGGCGTGCCGGAACGTAGACTCCTGTCCCCGCATCTTGGCTTCGCGATGGCGGCGGCTCTGGAAGGTTTCTCGTACCGTGGCTTTTTCGTATCGAAGTTTTAGGTCAAGGACCTTTATATAGGCGAAGAGGCGGAGTCGGAGAGGCGACGAGGCGGTGACACAATAGGGGGGGCGCGGCCCAGGCCCTGGCCGCGCCACCCTGTCATCTGGGGCCCCTGTGGCCCTCCTTTGGCGACTCTCGGGTGTTCTGGAAGCTTCGTGGAAAAATAGGGTGCTGGGCCTTGATTTCGTCCGATTCCGAGAATATTTCCTTACTAGGATTTCTGGAACCAAAACAGCAGTAAAACAAGAACTCGGCCCTTCGACATCTCGTCAATAGGTTAGTTCCGGAAAACTCATAAATATGACATAAAGTATGCATAAAACATGTAGATATCATCAATAATGTGGCATGGAACATAAGAAATTATCGATACGTCGCAGACGTATCAGCATCCCCAAGCTTAGTTCTCGCTCGTCCCGAGCGGGGTAAACGATAACAAAGATAATTTCTGGAGTGACATGCCATCATAACCTTGATCATACTATTGTAAACATATGTAATGAATGCAGCGATCAAAACAATGGTAATGACATGAGTGAACAACTGAATCATAAAGCAAAGACTTTTCATGAATAGTACTTAAAGACAAGCATCAATAAGTCTTGCATAAGAGTTAACTCATAAAGCAATAATTCAAAGTAAAGGCATTGAAGCAACACAATGGAAGATTAAGTTTCAGCGGTTGCTTTCAACTTGTAACATGTATATCTCAATGATAGTTGTCAATGCAAAGCAATATAACAAGTGCAATAAGCAAGTATGTAGGAATCAATGCACAGTTCACACAAGTGTTTGCTTCTTGAGATGGAGAGAAATAGGTGAACTGACTCAACATAAAAGTAAAAGAAAGGTCCTTCAAAGAGGAAAGCATCGATTGCTATATTTGTGCTAGAGCTTTTATTTTGAAAACATGAAACAATTTTGTCAACGGTAGTAATAAAGCATATGTATCATGTAAGTTATATCTTACAAGTTGCAAGCCTCATGCATAGTATACTAATAGTGCCCGCACCTTGTCCTAATTAGCTTGGACTACCGGGATCATCGCAATACACATGTTTTAACCAAGTGTCACAATGGGGTACCTCCATGCCGCCTGTACAAAGGTCTAAGGAGAAAGCTCGCATTTTGGATTTCTCGCTTTTGATTATTCTCAACTTAGACATCCATACCGGGACAACATGGACAACGAGATAATGGACTCCTCCTTAATGCATAAGCATGTAGCAACAATTAGTGTTCTCATATGAGATTGAGGATATATGTCCAAAACTGAAACTTCCACCATGATTCATGGCTTTAGTTAGCGGCCCAATGTTCTTCTCTAACAATATGCATGCTCCAACCATTAAGGTGGTAGATCTCTCTTACTTCGGACAAGACGGACATGCATAGCAACTCACATGATATTCAACAAAGGGTAGTTGATGGCGTCCCCAGAAACATGGTTATCGCACAACAAGCAACTTAATAAGAGATAAAGTGCATAAGTACATATTCAATACCACAATAGTTTTTAAGCTATTTTTCCCATGAGCTATATATTGTAAAGGTGAAGGATAGCAATTTTAAAGGTAGCACTCAAGCAATTTACTTTGGAATGGCGGAGAAATACCATGTAGTAGGTAGGTATGGTGGACACAAATGGCATAGTGGTTGGCTCAAGGATTTTGGATGCATGAGAAGTATTCCCTCTCGATACAAGGTTTAGGCTAGCAAGGTTATTTGAAACAAACACAAGGATGAACCGGTGCAGCAAAACTCACATAAAAGACATATTGTAAACATTATAAGACTCTACACCGTCTTCCTTGTTGTTCAAAACTCAATACTAGAAATTATCTAGACTTTAGAGAGACCAAATATGCAAACCAAATTTTAGCAAGCTCTATGTATTTCTTCATTAATAGGTGCAAAGTATATGGTGCAAGAGCTTAAACATGAGCACAACAATTGCCAAGTATCAAATTATCCAAGACATTTTACCAATTACTACATGTAGCATTTTTCGTTTCCAACCATATAACAATTAACGAAGCAGTTTTAACCTTCGCCATGAATATTATGAGCTAAGAACACATGTGTTCATACGAACCAGCGGAGCGTTTCTCTCTCCCACACAAGCATTTATTCAAACAAAAACAAAAACAAAAACAAACAGACGCTCCAAGCAAAGTACATAAGATGTGACCGAATAAAAATATAGTTTCAAGAGAAGGAACCTGATAAGTTGTCGATGAAGAAGGGGATGCCTTGGGCATCCCCAAGCTTAGACGCTTGAGTCTTCTTGAAATATGCAGGGGTGAACCACCGGGGCATCCCCAAGCTTAGAGCTTTCACTCTTCTTGATCATAGTATATCATCCTCCTCTCTTGACCCTTGAGAACTTCCTCCACACCAAACTCGAAACAACTCATTAGAGGGTTAGTGCACAATAAAAATTAACATGTTCAGAGGTGACACAATCATTCTTAACACTTCTGGACATTGCATAAAGCTACTGGACATTAATGGATTAAAGAAATTCATCCAACATAGCAAAAGAGGCAATGCGAAATAAAAGGCAGAATCTGTCAAAACAGAACAGTCCGTAAAGATGGATTTTATTGAGGCACCAGACTTGCTCAAATGAAAATGCCCAAATTTAATGATAGTTGCGTACATATCTGAGGATCACTCACGTAAATTGGCATAATTTTCTGAGTTACCTACAGAGAATTAGACCCAGATTCGTGACGAGCAAGAAATCTGTTTCTCGCGAGTAATCCAAATCTAGTATGAACCTTACTATCAAAGACTTTACTTGGCACAACAATGCAATAAAATAAGATAAGGAGAGGTTGCTACAGTAGTAACAACTTCCAAGACTCAAAATAAAAAACAAAATTACTGTAGTAAAATAAACACATGGGTTATCTCCCAAGAAGTTCTTTCTTTATAGCCATTAAGATGGGCTCAGCAGTTTTAATGATGCACTCGCAAGAAATAGTAATTGAAGCAAAAGAGAGCATAAAGAGGCAAATTCAAAACACATTTAATTCTAACATGCTTCCTATGAAAAGGAATCTTGTAAATAAACAAGTTCATGAAGAGCAAAGTGACAAGCATAGGAAGATAAAACAAGTGTAGCTTCAAAAACTTCAGCACATAGAGAGGCATTTTAGTAACATGAAAATTTCTACAACTATATTTTCCTCTCTCATAATAACTTTCAGTAGCAACATGAGCAAACTCAACAATATAACTATCACATAAAGCATTCTTATCATGAGTCTCATGCATAAAATTATTACTCTCCACATAGGCATAATCAGTTTTATTAGTAATAGTGGGAGCAAATTCAACAAAGTAGCTATCATTATTATTCTCATCAAGTGTAGGAGGCATAGTATTATCATCATAAAAATTACTCTCCATAGTAGGCGGCACCAAAAGACCACTATCATTATAATCATCATATATGGGAGGCAAAGTATCATCAAAGAAAATTTTCTCCTCAATGCTTGGGGGACTAAAAAGATCATGAAAACCAGCTTCCCCAAGCTTAGAACTTTCTATATTATTATCAACAATGGTGTTCAAAGCGTTCATACTAATATTACTACCAGCATGCAAATAAGGTTCCATAGGTTTTTTAATTTTCGCATCAAAACATCCATGTCTTAAATCAGGAAATAGAATAAGAAGCTCATTGTTGTCCATTATGCCAAACTAGTGTAAACAAGAAACAAAAAGATGCAACTGCAGGATCTAAATGAAAGAGCTTCGAGTACTTACAACGGTGAAAATAGCTTAGTAGCCGAGATCCAGAGTGTGAGTACCTTTTACCTTTCCTCCCCGGCAACGGCGCCAGAAAATAGCTTGATGTCTACGGGAGCTTCTATTCTTGTAGACAGTGTTGGGCCTCCAAGAGCAGAGGTTTGTAGAACAGCAGCAAGTTTCCCTTAAGTGGATCACCCAAGGTTTATCGAACTCAGGGAGGAAGAGGTCAAAGATATCCCTCTCATGCAACCCTGCAACCACAAAGCAAGAAGTCTCTTCTGTCCCCAACACACCTAATAGGTGCACTAGTTCGGTGAAGAGATAGTGAAATACAGGTGGTATGAATATATATAAGCAGTAGCAACGGCACCAGAAAAGTGCTTTGCCCAGGACAGTAAACAAGCAGTAGTAACGCAGCAGTAGTAACGCAGTAAAACAGTAAACAAGCAGCGATAGCGGTATTTAGGAACAAGGCCTAGGGATCATACTTTCACTAGTGGACACTCTCAACTTTGATCACATAACAGAATAGATAAATGCATACTCTACACTCTCTTGTTGGATGATGAACACATTGCGTAGGATTACACGAACCCTCAATGCCGGAGTTAACAAGCTCCACAATTCAATGTTCATATTTAAATAACCTTAGAGTGCATGAAAGATCAACACAACCAAACCAAGTACTAACATAGCATGCACACCATAACCTTCACACTATGAAAGGAGGAATAGATCGCATCAATACCATCATAGTAATAGTTAACTTCATAATCTACAAGAGATCACAATCATAGCATAAACCAAGTACTTCATGATGCACACACTGCCAACATTACATCATGGAGGAGGAATAGACTACTTTAATAACATCACTAGAGTAGCACATAGATGAATTGTGACACAAAACACATTGCAATCATAAAGAGATATAAATAAGCACTTCACTATGCCATTCATAACAGTGAATAAGTATTCTGTGAAATATAGCCTAAGAGACCCACACGGTGCGCACACTGTCACCTTTACACACGTGGGACAAGGAGTCTCCGGAGATCACATAAGTAAAACCCACTTGACTAGCATAATGACATCTAGATTACAAGCATCATCATATAAATCTCAATCATGTAAGGCAGCTCATGAGATTATTGTATTGAAGCACATAGGAGAGAGATGAACCACATAGCTACCGGTACAGCCCCGAGCCTCGATGGAGAACTACTCCCTCCTCATGGGAGACAGCAGCGTTGATGGAGATGGCGGTGGTGTCGATGGAGGAGCCTTCCGGGGCACTTCCCCGTCCCGGCGGCGTGCCGGAACAGAGACTCCTGTCCCCCAGATCTTGGCTTCGCGATGGCGGCGGCTCTGGAAGGTTTCTCATACCGTGGCTTTTTCGTATCGAAGTTTTAGGTCAGGGACCTTTATATAGGCGAAGAGGCGGAGTCGGAGAGGCGACGAGGCGGTGACACAATAGGGGGGGCGCGGCCCAGGCCCTGGCCGCGCCACCCTGTCATCTGGGGCCCCTGTGGCCCTCCTCTGGCGACTCTCGGGTGTTCTGGAAGCTTCGTGGAAAAATAGGGTGCTGGGCCTTGATTTCGTCCGATTCCGAGAATATTTCCTTACTAGGATTTCGGAACCAAAAACAGCAGAAAACAGAACTCGGCCCTTCGGCATCTCGTCAATAGGTTAGTTCCGGAAAACGCATAAATATGACATAAAGTATGCATAAAACATGTAGATATCATCAATAATGTGGCATGGAACATAAGAAATTATCGATACGTCGGAGACGTATCAATAATCCTTCTATCATGCCATTTCTTAACTTTCTCTTTAAAGAGTTTAGCATTTTCATAAGCTTCACTTCTCCATTCATCTAGAGAACTTAATTGCAGCAACCTCTTATTACCGGCTAGTTTAGGATCTTTATTTAGTTCTCTAACAGCCCAATAAGCTTTGTGCTCTAGTTCTAAAGGTAAATGACAAGCTTTTCCATAAACCATTTTATAAGGTGACATTCCCATGGGATTTTTATAAGCGGTTCTATAAGCCCATAGTGCTTCCTTCAATTTACTAGCCCAATTCTTTCTAGTTTTATTAACAGTCTTTTGCAAGATAGATTTAATCTCTCTATTTGATAGTTCTACTTGCCCACTAGTTTGAGGATGATAAGCAGAAGCAATTCTATGATTAATACCATATTTAGCAAGAGTTTTTCTAAAACCACCATGAATAAAATGAGAACCTCCATCTCTCATAATATATCTAGGAACTCCAAATCTAGGAAAAATAATGTCTAAAAGCATTCTTAAAGAGGTCTCACCATCAGCACTTTTTGTAGGTATGGCTTCCACCCATTTAGTAACATAATCAACAGCAACAAGTATATGAGTGTTACCTTCTGAAGAGGGAAAAGGTCCCATGAAGTCAAATCCCCAACAATCAAATGGTTCAATAACAAGAGTATAATTCATAGGCATTTCATTTCGTCTGGAGATATTACCAACCCTTTGACATTCATCACAAGATAAAATAAACTTCCTTGCATCTTTGAAGAGAGTTGGCCAATAAAAACCTGATTGTAGAACCTTTTGCGCGGTTCTATCTCCGGCGTGATGTCCTCCATAAGCACTACCATGACATTTACTCAATATCTCTTGTTGTTCATATTCGGGAACACATCTTCGCAGAATACCATCCACTCCTTCTTTATATAAGTGTGGGTCATCCCAAAAATAATGCCTCAAGTCATAAAAGAATTTCCTCCTTTGCTGAGCTGAAAAGGTTGGAGGCAAGTACTTGGAAACAATAAAGTTAGCATAATCAGCATACCAAGGACTGTCTCGCGAGCTCACCTTTATTACAGCCAATTGTTCATTTGGAAAACTATCATTAACGAGAACAGGATCATAAGCAATATTTTCCAATCTAGACAAATTATCAGCGACAGGATTATCAGCACCTTTCCTATCTACAATATGTAAATCAAATTCTTGCAAAAGAAGTACCCATCTAATAAGCCTTGGCTTAGCATCTTTCTTTGTCATAAGGTATCTAATTGCAGCATGATCAGTATGCATCGTAACTTTAGAATCAACAATATAAGATCTAAATTTATCACAAGCAAAGACTACAGCTAACAATTCTTTTTCAGTAGTAGCATAATTTCTTTGAGCAGCATCAAGAGTTTTACTAGCATAATGAATAACATTCAGTTTTTTATCTACTCGCTGTCCAAGAACAGCGCCTACAACAAAATCACTAGCATCACACATAATTTCAAATGGTAAGTTCCAATCAGGAGGTTCAACTATAGGGGCAGTTGTTAAGGCTTTCTTTAGAGTTTCAAAAGCTTCCTTACAATTATCATCAAAAACAAAAGGTACATCTTTTTGAAGAAGATTAGTAAGAGGCTTTGAAATCTTAGAGAAGTCTTTAATAAATATCCTATAAAACCCAGCATGACCAAGAACACTACGAATACCTTTAACATCCCTAGGATAGGGCATCCTCTCAATAGCTTCAACTTTAGCTCTATCAACTTCAATACCTCTCTCGGAAATTTTATGTCCCAATACAATTCCTTCATTAACCATAAAGTGGTATTTCTCCCAATTAAGAACAAGGTTAGTTTCTTCACATCTCTCGCAAAACTTTATCAAGGTTTCGCAAGCAACTATCAAAAGAATTCCCATAGACGAGAAAAATCATCCATGAATACCTCTACAATACTCTCACAAAAGCCATGAAAAATAGCAGACATGCATCTTTGAAAAGTAGCAGGAGCATTACATAAACCAAAAGGCATACGCCTATAAGCATAAGTTCCATAGGGACAAGTGAAAGTGGTTTTCTCTTGATCTTTAGTTTTAACAACAATTTGTGAAAACCCGAATAACCATCAAGAAAGCAAAAATGAGTATTTTTAGATAACCTTTCTAACATTTGATCAATAAAAGGCAAAGGGTAATGATCTTTCTTAGTAACCTTATTAACCTTTCGATAATCAATGCACATTCTATAACCTACAACTACTCTTTGAGGTATGAGCTCATCATTATCATTAGGCACAACAGTCATTCCTCCTTTCTTAGGAACACAATGCACAGGACTAACCCATCTACTATCAGCAATAGGATATATAATACCAGCTTCAAGGAGTCTTAATACCTCATTTCTTACCACATCCTCAATCTTAGGAATTAGACGACGCTGAGGTTCAACAACAGGCTTCGCATCATCTTCCATATTAATGGCGTGTTGGAAAATAGAGGGAGAAATCCCCTTCAAGTCATCAAGATTGTAGCCAATAGCACCTCAGTGTTTCTTCAGTATTTCCAATAACCTTTCTTCTTCAAACTATGAAAGCTTAGAACTAATAATAACAGGATATATTTTCTTATCATCAATATGAGCATATTTAAGATTATCAGGTAATGGTTTTAAATCAAAGACAGGATCTTCCTTTGGTGGTGGTGTTGTACCCAAATCTTCCACTCAGGTAAATCATGCTTAAGAATAGGTTGACGAAGGAAAATTTCATCAAGCTCATTTCTTTCTTCCCTAAAAACTTCACTCTCACTATTCTCCAAATGTTGCTGCAAAGGATTATTAGGAGCAAGAGCAATAGATGCACATTGTTCAACTTTAAAATCACTATTAGGCGAATCAATTTTATAAGGGGTTTTGGTAAATTTAGAGAAGTTAAACTCATAAGATTCACCAGAAAATTTAGTCATAATTTTCTCTTTCTTGCAATCTATAATAGCTCCACAAGTATTTAGAAAAGGTCTACCAAAAATGATAGGACAATATTTACTAGCGAGCAGAACCAAGTACCAAAAAGTCAGCAGGATATTTAATCTTACCACATAGAACTTCCACATCTCGAATAATACCAATTGGAGAGATAGTTTCTCTATTAGCCAGCCGAATAACCACATCAATATCTTCAAGTTCACAAGAACCAATTTCGTGCATAATCTCCGGGTAAAGCTCATAAGGAATAGCACTAATACTTGCACCAATATCACATAATCCATAATAACAATGATCACCAATTCTAACAGATAGCATAGGAACACTAGCTTTCCTAGACTTATTAGGATGCGAGACAATATTAGAAGCATCTTCACAGAAAATAATATGACCATCTTCTACATTTTCAGTCACAAGATCTTTAACAATTGCAACAGCAGGTTCAACTTTTATTTGTTCTTTAGGTTCTATAGGTTTCTTTTCACCTTTATGAACTGCACTATTTATAACAGAGTACTCCTTCATTTTAGCAGGGAAAGGAGTTTTTTCAATATAAGCTTCAGGAATAACATGATCAACAGTTTCAACTACAACACATTTATTTATAGATGAATCAATTTTATCTTTATACGGTTCATGATACTTATCAAAGTTCTTCTTAGGCAATTCATAATGAGAAGCAAAAGCTTTATAAAGATTTGCGGCAACTTGAGAATCAAGACCATAAGTAGCACTCATATTACGAAATTTATCGGTATCCATAAAAGCTTCAATGCATTTATAATCATAATTGATACCTGATTATCTATCCTTGTCGTTCTCCCATCCTTCGAGTATTTTCTTGGATCCGATTAAGAAGGTCCCTTTTAAACTCTTCCTTGTTGCGTGTAAATGATCCGAGAACAAGAAGTATCCGGCAAGGTCTTGTCTTGAAAAGAAAGTCTTGCATAGAAATTATCAATAATAATATTACCAGGAAGCTCATGAATGGGGCATTTGAGCATTAAAGACTTCAATCTCCCCCACGCTTGGGCAATACTTTCTCCTTCATGAGGCCAAAAATTATATATGCGATTCCGATCTTTGTGAATCCCACTTGGAGGATAGAACTTAGAATAAAACCGGGGCACAATATCATTCCATTCAAGAGAATCCCCATTATCCGAGTAATTTATACCAATGCGCCGCTTTACCGGACAGCGATACGAGAGAATAGTTTCTTCCTCACTTCATCCATAGCAATACCTGCACACTTGAATAAACCGCATAATTCATGTAAGAACAATAAATGATCTCCGGGGTGGACAGTTCCATCCCCGTATAACGATTACCCACTACACGTTCAATAATTTTCATAGGTATTTTGTATGGTATTTCTTCCTTACTCAGCGCCTCATCCACTACCTTTGCAGTAGTAGTAGATTTCCCAAATAATCACTCAAGAGAAGATCTCTCCATAATGAGTTATAGCAACGAGCGAGAAATAAAATCAGCACAAACGAGTAGAAATTTCCCTTACCAATTCCACTTACCAATAGCGCTTCACTCCCGGCAACGGCGCCGTGAAAATAGTCTTGATGACCCACAAGTATAGGGGGTGTATCGCAGTATCTTCGATAAGTAAGAATGTCGATCCCAACGAGGAGCAGAAGGTGTTGACAAGCAGTTTCGATGAAGGATTCACTGTAAATGCTCACAGACAAGTATCCAGGGGGTTTTGATGTAACAGATGAATAAAGTACGAGTAAGTAAAGGGCGAGAGTAATAATTGCAGAGAGTGGCCCAATCCTTTTTAGCACAAAGGACAAGCCGGTTTGTTTACTTATAATGACCAAACGTTCTCGAGGACACACGGGATTTTAGTCTAGTGCTTTCGCTACATACGGCTGATTAATCTTCATTGTTTTGATAAGTGTTGTGTGGGTGAACCTATGCTAATGTACCGCCCTTCCTAGGACTAATACATACTTGTGATTATACCCCTTGCAAGCATCCGCAACTACAAGAAAGTAATTAAGATAAATCTAACCACGGCCTTAAACTGCGAGATCCTGCGATCCCTCCCGCATCGATATACCAACGGGGGCTCGGGTTTCGTCACACCGGCAACCCCGCAATTGGCAAACGAGTACAAGATGCATTCCCCTAGGCCCATAAAGGTGAAGTGTCGTGTAGTCGACATTCACACGACACCACTAGAAGAATAACACCACAACTTAAATATCATAACATTGAATATTACTCAACCATACTTCGCTACTAACATGTAGACTTCACCCATGTCCTCAAGAACTAAACGAACTACTCACGAGACATCATATGGAACATGATCAGAGGTGATATGATAATGAATAACAATCTGAACATAAACCTTGGTTCAACGGTTTCACTCAATAGCATCAATAACAAGTAGAAATCAACACCGGGAGAGTTTCCCCTATCAAACAATCAAGATCAAACCCAAATTGCTACAGCGGTGACGAGGTGCAGCGGTGGAGACGGTGGTGATGATGATGAAGATGATGGTGATGGTGATGGAGATGATGTCCAGCTCGATGACGGTGACGATGGCGTCGATTTCCCCCTCCGGGAGGGAATTTCCCGGCGAGATCTCAGCCTGCCGGAGAGCTCTTTTCTCTCTGGTGTTCTCCGCCCCGCAGAGGCGGCTGTGACTCTTCGCGACGTCCCCCTCTGGCTTAGGTTTTCGGGACGAAGGAGTACGCGAAGATAAGGAGGCGAGAGGGGGCTGTGGGCCCCCTCCTCACAGGGCGGCGCGGCCAGGGCAGGGCCCGCGCCGGCCTGTGAGGGGGGCCCATGGCGGCCCTCCTCAGCTCTCCCTTCTGGCTCCCTTCGTCATCTGGAAAAATAGGAGTTTTCGTGTAATTCCCGTCAATTGTTGATCTTCCGAAATAATGCGTTCTGACGATGCTTTTTCCAGCAGAATCCTGGCTCCGGTGCGCGATCCTCCAATAATCATGAATCATGCAAAATAGATGAAATAACATAAGTATTATCTCCAAATATGAAATATATCAATGAATAACAGCAAATTATGATATAAAATAGTGATGCAAATTGGACGTATTAGTGGTCTAGGTTTTACTATTGGATCCACTTAAATAGGGCATAGGTGGCTCCTGGATATTATGGTTTCATAAGTATCTAATACTAGTAGGGTTTAGTGGAGTATGATATATGATGCACAATATTGGCATGGTTGTTATTGGAGTTCATCACAATGATGTGATGCTAACCAAGGTTAATTAAGGATGATGGTTTTTTGGTAATAGGAATTAGGGTTTACACTTAATTGACCCTATTTGATCATCTGGGTTTTTGTTAGGATGAGTACATGCAATACCAACTTATTAGTAATATGGCTTCTACTATTTTATGAGAATAAGAATATTTATTTAGTAGCTAATTATAGATCTATGAGTAAGGTTTAAGTTCATATGATCACATTTCATAAGCTTCTAGGGCTTTAGAGGTATTAGCTAAGTAACATTGGAGTTATGGTTTCACATCAAATTATGGAGGTAGGGTTTAATGTATGCATGATGGAACTAATTGACAAGGGATAGCCAATTTTTACTAAAAGGTCAAATTGGTGGTGTAGGATGAATATTTACCCAAATAATACAAGTAACACATGGTCTAGCATCGACCTCCTAATTAAGGTTCGATCATAAAGGTTCTAACATGGTCATGCAAAGTGAGTCAAACAATCCCATTTGGCTCAAAGATGCATACGACTATGACTTAAAGTGTTGTAGAGTTTTTGTGTCTTTATATATGAGTGCAAACTCATATTAATGTTTTTTACAAAATAGATTTATAGGAACTCATATCATGTTTAGGTTTTAAGGAATAGATATTAAGGTTAGATTTTATTATATTATAAAAAAACACATGGATTTTATTACATGAATTACATGATTAAAGTTGAAATAACATTTCCAACATTAAGAAATGCAACTAAAGATTTTTAGTTATTATTAAATATTATATTTTAGGAATTTAAAATTAACTAGAATTGGATTTAGAACCTTTAGAGCTTTATAATATTATAGTGAACTTGAATTTAAAATTTTAATATTTATTTGATGCATGAATAATTTTCATTACATTTTTTAATTAGAAACAATTTATATTTATATTTCAGTTTTTTTTAATCTGTAGAATAGGCGCACATAAATGCAATAATATAAGTATTATACATCATCTAATTCAATCAACTTGTATAGTTATAGTTAGGGACATACACCTCTGGTGGATTACTTGGGCCAATTAGCACGGACGTATGCACATAGTCGGGTCATACATGTCCACAGCGCATGTACAAGTTCAACACGACCAAGACGAACACGCCTCGCTCGTTCCTATCTCACTCTGGTTCTTCTTCCTATCCGTATATCTACACGCGCACGCGATGCTGCCGCCGCTGGCCATGCCCGGCGCCGCCTGATGTCTACGCACGCTTCTATTCCTGTAGATAGTGTTGGGCCTCCAAGAGCAGAGGTTTGTAGAACAACAGCAAGTTTCCCTTAAGTGAATCACCCAAGGTTTATCGAAGTCAGGGAGGTAGAGGTCAAAGATATCACTCTCAAGCAACCCTGCAATTACGATACAAGAAGTCTCTTGTGTCCCCAACACACCTAATACACTTGTCAGATGTATAGGTGCACTAGTTCGGCGAAGAGATGGTGAAATACAAGTAATATGGATGATTGTAAGTAGTAATTGCAATCTGAAATAAAGATGGCAGCAAGCAATGTAACAGAACTTGTTGGAAACGGTGTTTCAATGCTTAGAAACAAGGCCTAGGGATCATACTTTCACTAGTGGACACTCTCAACATTGATCACATAACTGAATAAATAAATGCTACTTTCTACACTCTCTTGTTAGATAACAAACACCATTCATTGTGTAGGGCTACAAAAGCACACCTCAAGCCGGAATAAACAAGCTCCACAACATCCGGAGTTCATATTAGAGTAACCTCTAGAGTGCATAATAGACCGTTGCAATTTAGACCGAGTACTAACATAGCATACACACTCGTCAACAATAGCTATGAAAGGGGAATAGATCGCATCAATACTATCATAGTAATAGTTAACTTCATAATCTACAAGAGATTACAATCATAACCTACGCCAAGTACTACATGATGCACACACTATCAACATTACATCATGGAGGATGAATAGACTACTTTAATAACATCACTAGAGTAGCACATAGATTAATAGTGATACAAAGCTCATGATCACATAAAGATCACACCATGGGAGAGAGAGATGAACCACATAGCTACCGGTAGAGCCCTCAGCCTCGGGGGAGAACTACTCCCTCCTCATCATGGGAGACAGCAACAGCGATGAAGGTGGCTGTGATGTCGATGGAGATGACTCCGGGGGCAATTCCCCGTCCCGGCGGCGTGCCGGAACAGAGACTTCTGTCCCCCTGATACGTCCCAAACGTATCTATAATTACTTATGTTCCATGCTACTTTTATAATGATACTCACATGTTTTATACACATTATATGTCATTATTATGCATTTTCCGGCACTAACCTATTGACGAGATGCCGAAGAGCCGATTGCTTGTTTTCTCGCTGTTTTTGGTTTCAGAAATCCTAGTAAGGAAATATTCTCGGAATTGGACGAAATCAACGCCCAGGGTCCTATTTTTCCACGAAGTTTCCAGAAGTCCGAAGAGGAAACGAAGTGGGGCCACGAGGTGGCGACACACGAGGGCGGCGCGGCCTGGGCCCTGGCCGCGCGGCCCTGTTGTGTGGGCCCCTCGTGACGCCCCTTGACCTGCCCTTCCGCCTACTTAAAGTCTTCGTCGCGAAACCCCCAGTACCGAGAGCCACGATACGGAAAACCTTCCAGAAACGCCGCCGCCGCCAATCCCATCTCGGGGGATTCAGGAGATCGCCTCCGCCACCCTGCCGGAGAGGGGAATCATCTCCCGGAGGTCTCTTCATCGCCATGATCGCCTCCGGATCGATGTGTGAGTAGTCCACCCCTGGACTATGGGTCCATAGCAGTAGCTAGATGGTTGTCTTCTCCTCATTGTGCTATCATGTTAGATCTTGTGAGCTGCCTATCAGATCAAGATCATCTATTTGTAATTCTACATGTTGTGTTTGTTGGGATCCGATGAATATTGAATACTATGTCAAGTTGATTATCAATCTATTATATATGTTATTTATGTTCTTCCATGCTCTCCGTTGCTAGTAGAGGCTCTGGCCAAGTTTATACTTGTGACTCCAAGAGGGAGTATTTATGCTCGATAGTGGGTTCATGCCTCCATTAAATCTGGGACGATGACAGAAAGTTCTAAGGTTGTGGATGTGCTGTTGCCACTAGGGATAAAACATCGATGCTTTGTCTAAGGATATTTGTGTTGATTACATTACGCACCATACTTAATGCAATTGTCTGTTGTTTGGAACTTAATACTGGAGGGGGTTCGGATGATAACCTGAAGGTGGACTTTTTAGGCATAGATGCATGCTGGATAGCGGTCTATGTACTTTGTCGTAATGCCCTGATTAAATCTCATAGTACTCATCATGATATATGTATGTGCATTGTTATGCCTTCTTTATTTGTCAATTGCCCAACTGTAATTTGTTCACCCAACATCTGTTTATCTTATGGGAGAGACACCACTAGTGAACTGTGGACCCCGGTCCAATTCTTTACATCTGAAATACAATCTACTGCAATTGTTCTTTACTGTTCTTCGCAAACAATCATCATCTTCCACACAATACGTTTAATCATTTGTTTACAGCAAGCCGGTGAGATTGACAACCTCACTGTTACGTTGGGGCAAAGTACTTTGATTGTGTTGTGTAGGTTCCACGTTGGCGCCGGAATCCCTGGTGTTGCGCCGCACTACACTCCGCCGCCATCAACCTTCAACGTGCTTCTTGGCTCCTACTGGTTCGATAAACCTTGGTTTCTTTCTGAGGGAAAACTTGCTGCTGTACGCATCACACCTTCCTCTTGGGGTTCCCAACGGACGTGTGTCTTACACGCCATCAAGCATTTTTTACGGCGCTCGTTGCCGGGGAGATCAAGACACGCTGCAAGGGGAGTCTTCCACATCCAATCTCTTTACTTTGTTTTTGTCTTGCTTTACTTTACTTTATTTACTGCCTTGTTTGCTCTTATATCAAAAACACAAAAAAATTAGTTGCTAGTTTTACTTTATTTACTGTCTTGTTCTCTATATCAAAAACACACAAAAAATTAGTTACTTGCGTTTACTTTATTTAGTTTGCTTTATTTACTACTGCTAAAAATGAGTAATTCGGAAGTTGAAGTTCGTTCCTTTAAGCAACAAGGGGGAGAAAGTTTTAAAGATGCTTGGTATAGAATTAGCGATGCTCATCATAGGTGCATTAAGAAACACTCCACTATTATACTACTTAGGAACTTTTATGTTGGTATCTCTAGTCTGGAATAGGTATGTTCTTGATACTCTTGCGGGAGGTAATTTCCTAGGCACTCCTGCTTTAGAAGCTAGTTGCATCATTGAGAGTCTAGTTGGCATACCACCTGTTAATGAAGCTAAAATTGAAATCTCTCTTGAGGATGTCATGAAAAAGTTGGAGGTCATAGAGAAAAATCTTCCAAGTGTTGAGACTAAATTGGAAATATTACTTAATAACACTGATAAACTTGATAAAACTCTTAGTGGAATCAATGAGAGAATTGTTGTTTTAGAAACTTGTGCTACTCATGATAATCGAACCCATAGGATTAGTGAACTTGAAGAAGCTATAGGAACCTTGGGTTCAACTTTTTCTTCTCTTAAGTTTAAGGAGAAAGCTTACGTGGGTAAGGAGCAAAAGTTTATGTATGTCTCTAAAGTGCCTAAGCCAAAAAATTATTATAGGCCTAAAATTGACAAAGCCCTTAGCACCACTACGGATGGGGGAGCATCTAAGATACCTATTGATGTTGATGCTTCGTCTCTTGATAATACTTGATACACACTTTCTGCGCCTAGCTGAAAGGCGTTAAAGAAAAGCGCTTATGGGAGACAACTCATTATTTTACTTCTGCACTTTGTTTTATATTTGAGTCTTGGAAGTTGTTATTACTGTAGCAACCTCTCCTTATCTTTATTTTATTGCATTGTTGTGCCAAGTAAAGTCTTTGATAGTAAAGCCAATACTAGATTTGGATTACTGCGCAGGAACAGATTTCTTGCTCGTCACGAATTTGAGCAGTAGTCTCCGTAGAAAATTTATAAAAATATGCCAATTTACGTGCGTGATCCTCGGATATGTACGCAACTTTCATTCAATTTGGGCATTTTCATCCGAGCAAGTCTGGTGCCTCTTAAAAATTCGTCTTTACGGATCTGTTCGTTTTCACGGATTCTGCCTTTTATTTCGCATTGCCTGTTTTGCTATGTTTGATGGATTTCTTTGTTCCATTAACTTTCAGTAGCTTTGAGAAATGTCCGGAAGTGTTAAGAATGATTATGTCACCTCCGAATATATGAATTATGCACTCGACCCTCTAATGAGTTTGTTTTGAGTTTGGTGTGGAGGAAGTTTTCAAGGGTCAAGAGAGGAGGATGATACAATATGATTAAGAAGAGTGAAAAGTCAAAGCTTGGGGATGCCCCCGTGGTTCATCCCTGCATATTTTAAGAAGACTCAAGCGTCTAAGCTTGGGTATGCCCAATGCATCCCTTCTTCATCGACAACTTATCAGGTCACCTCTAGTGAAACTATATTTTTGTCGTCGTGGTGAACGAGCAGATGCCATAGGATGGCTTAAGTTGGGGCCGAATGGACGTATGAGGATTCGGGGGAGGGTTTGCGATTAGATGGGAAGAACTTCCGGATGCTTTCCTCAAGAACACAACCAAAGGCCGGTATGCAAGAAGAGAGACAAGAGGAAGAACTCTTTACTAGATCGCTAGCTTCATTGATCTCAACATGGTTACAGGTTTCTCAGTACACAGATCTCTCTACGGACTTGCTACGTGCCCGTGAAGAAGGGCTGCCCCCTCTCCTTATATAGGGGAGAGGGTGGCTTACACTGGAAGAAACCCTAATGGCATCTTTGACTAGACAAACTACTTTACAAAGCTACTTTAATCATAGATGACACCGGAGTCCTCTTTAATCAAGGGCGCTGACGTCCTCCGGCTTCTTTGACCGTCACTCTTCTCTTTATCGTCGGCCCTTCGTCAAAAGTTACTTTGCTTAGCTCATCCTTGTCTTCTAGCTCTGGAGAGAATCTTTGACCGGTCCTGCCGACAGGCTCTCCCTTCCGGTATCTTCTTTACCGGGTTCCGGTATACCCCTCTTGGGGATACCGGCTTAGCTCCGCTTAGCTAAACTCTTAACCTCAGGTTCCGGTATAAACATTAAACCGGTATCTTGATGGCACGAGCCATTCGGTTTGGCATGCCTTTGGCATACCGGGGGTCATCCCCCCAACATTAGTCCCCGAAGCTGGTATAGTCTGGTGGATCCTATCCAACAGACCATGCCGAGTTCTTATGTCTTTGATACCGGTTTGATTCATCCGGCGTCACGCTCGGATCCGGCATCTTTGCCCGGATCCTCCTCATCTTTTCTTTGCAAGTCATACCCGGTATCTTATCTTCCGGTATCTTAACCATTAAACGCTTCCTCGGCGAAGTCGAGAATATCTCGGGCCCCGCGCCTGACAGAGACATGCGCACTGTGACTGACGCGCCAGTGTCAGTTGTCATTTCGCTTCGACTCCCGCGCGCTCATTTAATGCACCGCAGCGGATCCCACTAGCCGTTCCAGATCTCTGTGTGCCCCCGTGTGGCCTTCGGTTTTTTCGCGTGTATCCCTTCGACACGTGGCGGCCCGTTGTGCGAACCGCCGTGGGCCGCGAGGCGAACCGCCGCGGCCCAGCGGTTTTCAGCCCACTTCCCTTCTTCTTTATAAGCGCAACCGCCGCTCCTTCTTCATCTTCTTCGCATTCCCCACTTCCCTGCGCGCAGAGTTCATCGCCTCCGTGCCTTTGCCATTCTTCGTCGCCGCCGCTCGTTCGAGCCCGCCGCCCGGCGAACTTACTCCTTCGTTCCGCCGGACCTCGCCGCGCGGAGATCCTTAGCTGCAACTTCATCGCGCCCGCAGCATTTGTGTTTCCTCAAGCTGTTCTTCGCCTCGCCGTCGCCGGACTTCCTCGCCGGCCCCAGGCTCGCCGCTCCTCCAGCAAACTTCTCCCTCGCGACTTCGCCGCCTCAGGTTAGGCTCGACGCGCCTTTACCTCTTTCTCTTCTGCACTTTGGATCTCGGGGACGGTAGAGTATTTATTCGCTCTTTGTTTTGCTTTTCCTCTTACTCGTAGATCTTCGCGCGAGGGTTCGTTTGGGGAAAACTGTTTCTCAGTAGATTTCGGCATCTCCTAGATTCCCATGTCTAGCGAAGGATCTCTTCCTGCTGCCACCTCTAGCACCCAAGATAGTAACGCCTCCGACGGGCTAACCGACGACCTCGCCCGGATGGGCCAGGCATCCAGCCGGAAGCAAGAGGCCGGTACATCTAGCCGGGCCTCCGGAAAGGACAAGACACGCGGAGCCTGGAGAGGTTCCGACGTGACCCAATATGAGATCGACTGGCTCTACCGGTCCAGGAGGATTCCGGAAGGAGTTACCTGCCGGCTTCCTCGCGGCGAAATCCAACCGGTGCTCGAACCGGGTGAGGCCGTTGTTTTCCTTGCTCACTTTGAGCGTGGCTTCGGCCTTCCTGCCTCAGATTTCTTTCGCCAACTCCTTGACTTCTATCGCCTCCAACCTCATCATCTCCCCGGCAACGCCGTTTTTATCTTTCTTGCTTTGTGGCCTTCATGGAGGGCTACATTGGCATCCGTCCCGCTCGCGAGACGTTTGCCCGCTTTTTCTCCCTTCGGATCAATTCGGTCCAGGGCAAGGACATTCCTAAGCCCAAACCCCCCGTTCAATGCGGGTCCTGTATTATCGGCTCCCGTCAAGGGAGCCCCTTTTTTAAGTTTTCCGGCCTCGAATCTTGCCGGTTGTGGCAAGGGACTTTCTTCTACGTGAAGAATACCGGCCGCGCCGATCTCATCGATCTTCCTCCCTTCGAAGCGGGGCCCCCCAGCAGGACCAACTGGAGCTACAACCCGAAGTCGGACCATGCTGAAACCAGCCGGGTGGTACGCTTCTTGACCTCTTTGAAGAAGGAGACCAAGATCTGCTCGGATGACATCATCCGCACTTTCATTTCGCGCCGGGTGCTTCCTCTAAAGCGCCGCGCACATAGGATGAGCGAGATGTATGGCCCAGGCGATCCTACCAAGATCACAGGCCATCCTCTTAGCAAAAGGGATGTTGTTCGCAAGGCTAAGCAGATTTGCCAAACTGCTATGCCCTCTGATTGGGAATGGGGCCTCCTTCCCCTCAGCACTGATAACCCTCCGACCCAGGAAGTAAGGGACTACGCGACAGGGGTTGTCTCTGACCGGTAGCTTTCTGCTCTTGCTAATCTTGCTTTTTCCTGTTTCAGGCCAAGGACCGCTTCCCCCTCATCGAAGCAGAGCGGCGTGGACCTTGCCAGCCTCGCGCCCTCGACTCCTTTGATCCGGATCCTTATATTTTCTGGAAGGACTTGAAGATGGGCAAGGCTCCGGCAGCGCATCTTGGCCGGTCTCCGCCGAAGCCCACCGGGTCTGCTGACGACCTTGCCACGCTTGAGGTATTTTCTTTTCCGGTTTCTTTTACCTTTCCGTTATCGTTTTCCTGTGAATTGCTTCTTAGCCAAACTTAACTCATAGATCCATGAGCGCGTGCCGCCCCTGCGCGCCGAGGCCAGCTCCGAGTTCGTGGACAAGCTTATGGCCCAGGGCCAAAAGAACAAGCAGCCGGCATCTGATGCCGGTGCCAGCCAGGCCCGCCCCTCCAAGCGCTTCCGGACTGAGCCTGTGGGGGAGAAGCAGGTGGGCATGCGTCGCTACGGGCGCAAGGCGATGCCGACCTCTTCCGGGTAAGTTACTCGTTTTCCGCCAAATTCTCTTTTTTGCCAAGAGTTTTTTCCGGTTTCCCTTTTCCAACCGTCTTTCTTTCTTTCTCTCAGCCCTGCGCTCAAGCTTGGCCCAAGGCCATCGGGCTCTGAAGATTCCACAAGGACTTCAACCCCTCCTCCTCACTCAAGCCGGCACCACCCGGTGCCGTGAACATTTCCGCCTCCCTCTCGGGGGCACGACAAATCCGGGCGTGCGGCCCCTTCACCGTCAGATCACCGCACGGAGGAGGATTCTTCCTTCCCTCCAGAGACCCAAGACACCGGCGCCAGCAACATCGGCGCCGGCGAAGAAGAAACTGCCGGGCGGGCGGAGCCTCCAGCTCCTCCCGTCCTTGAAAAAACAACAACTTCCGCGCCGGAAGGCTCCAAACCGGGTGACGCGCCCAGCGCTCCCCAGTCTCCACGCACCCTCCTGATGCCGCCGCCAGGTGCTCCTCGCGCCAAGCCCCTCGGGGCCGCTTCTCTCGCGCCGCCGCCCAAGACCTCCAAGCTCATCAAGGGGAAGGCGACGGCCTCCAGCGCTTCCTCCGGCGGCCAGCAGCCCTTGGTGCTGAACGTCTCCAAGGCCGCCAAAGATGCCGCCACGAAGCCCACCGGCCTCCTTGGCCGCATTACGGAGTTCAAGCGCCAAGGCCGAGACTCGGGGCACCTTCCGCCCTACGCCCGAAGTGGAACGCCGCGGACATGACTCCGGCGACCCGCGGCCTGGGCAAGGACAGGCAGCCGGCACCTGACCCTGTCGGGGACCGGTCTTCCGAGGAGCGCTTTATGCGGCTTCGCGCTGCCGTAAAAGAGCTCACTACAAGAAAAACATCACCTAAACACGCTTATTATTGGACGCTTTTAAATTCGTCTCTAAGCACAAATGGGTACGGCATGTAAAGACGTCTGTTGAGACGTCATGCACGTCGTCTCTAATCTCTGTGCGTAACCATTATGCTGGGCCTCTAGCCCACCCTAATTCCCACACAAGCCCCCTCCACCCGCTAAAAAACAACCAAGTCTCCAAAGAGATAATGTGAAATCTACGAGCCCTAGAAGATGAGCGGAGGCTGCCGCCCGCCGGTTGCCGTCCTAGCGCTATTCGCTGGTTAAATCTCCCAAGTATCCTCCTCCAATCGCGAACGCCCATTCCCGTGAAGGCACTAACTCTCACCATGAGCTCCCAGGCGGCGGTCGATTCTGAGAGAAACTCGAGGTAATTAACAGCCGCTAGCTCCTTCCCCACTATATGATCTGTAATTTACTTGCGTGGATATAGATCTGTGTTTGGTATTGACCTGAAATTGTGGTGTACTCCATGGTAGAAGCCTGACTCGATGGATTTAATTACTTGTGCAGATGCAGATCGGTGTGTTGTGCGAGAAGAACTTGTAATTGTAGGGTAGGTGTGCTCTGTTATGCAGCGGCATAAAACATGCCGGAAATGGAGTGCAAGACCAAAAGCTTTTGTACACTTCATGCCTGGAGGTAATTCTTGCACTTTAAGACTGCTATTAAGTAACAGGGTCATATTTGAGTAAAAGTTAAATCGTTTGCTGCTTTTCAAATTTTAGAATGACAGTTTCACTTTCATTTTGTTGTGAGCGACTGATATAAGAAACGTATTGTGGCATCAAGAGTTGGTTCTGCAACATAATGTACTCGTACTAGCCAGTGCCGAGGTAAGTTAAAATTTTGTTCTCCCCTAACTTCTAAGTATTGATTCATTAGATAGCACGGGAAAATATGTATATTTTGAAGTCCTACTTATCTAGCAGTGCGAGTACACATGTTATCTTCTGAAGACTTGTATGTTTATTAAGTACAAAATCAAGCGTCGCTCTCGGGCATCTAAGAGTTTGATGTACTTGCTACACACACAGAATCCTTAGTCTGGCCTTTTTGTTTCTGAATGAGCGTGGAACTATATTGCTGTCTATAAGATCTTTATATATAATTATTTTTCCCATAGTCGTTAAGTGCCATTTGTAGCTATAATTTTTCTTATTACCAAATGTTCTGCCCGATCCCTCTTTTTAATGTTAAAAGCTACTGTTAGAATGGTTGTATGAGCATGTCTACAGATGGTTTAGTAATTGTTTTTCTTGCACTAGGTCTGCAGCTTAATTTATGCAATCAAGAAGCTGAAACAACAATCTGAAGAGACGTGCTCCGTTATATGGACATTTCCCTGGTGGTATGTGTCTCATTTGTGCATGTGGAAAGTGGAACTTATGATTGAAATTTATTACCAGTTAATTTTATCTAATATCTGTCAGTAATCTTTCTCGACAGCGCAATTGCTTGTTAAGACTTTGGAAGCAACACAACAGAAGTCTGCAAGGCAAATCTACTGTAATGGTGATGGGGAGCTGATGTGCCATTTCCTCCATGCTCAAGCCTATATGCTGATACTGAGCTAGTGAGAATAAAAATATAATGACATGTAGGATTTTCTCTATGTACATGTACATTTCAATTGTAAAGTACTGTTGTTCTGAAGAAATAAAGTTCATTTTTCCCCATGAATGCACTGTATGGTTCTGCCGTGTAATGGTATGTGACAGCACGTACATATAGTTATGTTTGATATGAAGCGAGAATTCAATCTTTGATGAAGCCAGAATTCGATCTTTGACGAAATCAGAATTCGATTTCAACCATGAAAAAATCAAATCATTTTTGGGTAAATAAAAAATGTCTTAAGATTCTTAAGGACGCCATAATACACCGTAGAGACGATATGGAAGGGAATATGACACAACGTCTTTACTTGTCTAGACATGCTTTATAAAACGTCTCATGTCTTGTAGACACGCTTCTAATTCGTCTTTACATATCTTGAGACGGTGCATAAAGAGACGCTTCTAAGATGTTTTTCAGCAGCGACTCTACATCAGCGTAACGACGTTTTAAAGCGTCTTTATCACCTAAATTGGACGTCTCTATGTGACCTTTTTGTTGTAGTGG
>NC_061510.1:265279612-265296554 GCF_022539505.1 Lolium rigidum | reverse complement strand
GTTGAGCGAACCATGTTTCGGGGACGCCATCAACTATTACACCTTTGTTGAATATCATGTGAGTTGCTATGCATGTTCGTCTTGTCCGAAGTAAGGGTGATTTATCATGATCAAATGGTTTGAGTATGCATATTGTTAGAGAAGAACATTGGGCCGCTAACTAAAGCCATGAATCATGGTGGAAGTTTCAGTTTGGACATTAATCCTCAATCTCTTATGATAATATTATCTGTTGTTGAATGCTTATGCATTAAAGAGGAGTCCATTATCTATTTTCTATGTTGTCCCGGTATGGATGTCCTTAGAGCAGGTCTAACAGGCCCCGTATAACCCGCCCACCCCGTAAAATTCTGGCGACATACGGGGCAGGCGCGGTTTGGGCCGTCTAGCAGGCCCCGTATTCGGGCCACCCCGTTTCGGCGGAATACGGGGCCCAGGAAATCGGCCCCGTCGCCCCGTACATATAGTGGGCGCAGGTGCGAGTGAGGGGTTAACCCCTCACTCGCAACCCTAGCTCCGCCGCGCGCCGCCGCCTCCTCCTCCTCGCTCCGGCGAGAAATTAGCCGCGCCCCGCCACGCATTCCACCGCCGCCGCTAGGATGGACTCCCGCCGCCGCGATGGGGCCTCGCCGGCGAGCGGATCGAAGCGATCCCGCTCGCCGGACACCGTAGAGGAAGCGTGGCGGCTGAAGTGCAAGCTTTCCGCCGCCGGGAGCCGTCGCGCGGCCTGCAAGTACGCCGGCGCGCCGTACGTGCCGGAACCGCTCCGCGAGTTCGCCGCGGGTGGGCGGTGGTACAGCAGGACCCGCCGCTCAAGCCGATGAGCGGCGAGGCGTTCGAGAAATGGCGCGCGCAGTGGCAGCGCGACCGCGCGGCGTTGGCGGAATGGAGGGCGACCATCGGCAGCAGCAGCGAGCGGCGGAGGAAGCGGAGGCGGCGAGGAGGAAGCGGCGGCGGCGAAGAGGAGGAAGAGGAGGCGGCCTACCGCCGTGCGGTCGCCTTGTCCGAGGCGGATGCCGCCGAGAAAGCGGCGGCGGAGGCAGAGGAGGAGGCGGCGGCCATCTCCGCCGTCCAGGAGTTCGAGGCGCGGCAGGCGCGGGAGGCGCGGGAGGCGCGGGAGGAGGCGGCGAGGATCGCCTTCATCCCCTACGTCATCCTGGACGAGTAGAGGTAGGTTGATGCTTTGTAGATGTAGTATGATCCGTTGTATGATCAAAATGTATGTATGATCCCTAGTATGATCAATGAAGATGAACTTCCCGGGGTTTTAATTTTTGAAAATACGGGGCGAAATACGGGGTCTGCTAGACGGCATGGCTCGAAATGGAGCAGTTTTTCGATACGGGGCGAAAAGCAGCCAGATACGGGGCAGAAATATAAGGGGCCTGCTAGACATGCTCTTAGTGGAGATCTATCAAAAACGAGAAATCAAATGCGATCTATCTCCTTGGACCTTTGTACAGGCCGCATAGAGGTACCCCTTTGTGACACTTGGTTGAAACATATGTAATGCAATGATAATCCATGTAAATCCAAGCTAATGAGGACAACCTATTGGTATTCTATGCATGAGGCTTGCAACTTATAGGATGTCTTATGCATAACACATATGAATTATTACTACCGTTGACAAAATTGTTTCTATGTTTTCAGAATAAAAGCTCTAGCACAAAAATAGTAATCCATGCTTCCCTCTGCGAAGGGCCATTCTTTTACTTTATGTTGAGTGAGTTTACCTACTTCTTTCTATCTTAGAAGCAAACATTTGTGTCAACTGTGTGCATTGATTCTTACATGTTCACCTATTGCACTTGTTATATTGCTTTATGATGACAACTATCCATGAGATATACATGTTACAAGTTGAAAGCAATTGCTGAAACTTAATCATCCTTTGTGCTGCTTCAAAACCTTCTACTAAGAATTTATGCTTTATGAGTTAACTCCTATGAGTCTTATTGATGCTTGTCTTGAAAGTACTATTCATGAAAAGTCTTTGCTATATGATTCAGTTGTTTAGTCATTGTCTTTACCATTGCTTCGAATCACTTCATTCATCTCATATGCTTTACAATAGTATGATCAAGATTATGATAGTAGCATGTCACTTAAGAAATTATCCTTGTTATCGTTTACGTACTCGAGGGCGAGTAGGAACTAAGCTTGGGGATGCTTGATACGTCTCCAACGTATCTATAATTTCTTATGTTCCATGCTAGTTTTATGACAATACCTACATGTTTTATTCATACTTTATATCGTTTTGATGCATTTTCCGGCACTAACCTATTAACAAGATGCCGAAGCGGCAGTTCCTGTTTTCTGCTGCTTTTGGTTTCAGAAATCCTACACAGGAAATATTCTCGGAATTGGACGAAACGAAAGCCCACGATCTTATATTTCTCGGAAGGTTCCAGAGCACCGAAGAGGGGCCAGAGGGGAGCCAAGGGGGCCCCACCCCACATGGCGGCGCGGCCAAGGGGGTGGGGGTGATACGTCCCAAACGTATCTATAATTTCTTATGTTCCATGCTACTTTTATGATGATACTCACATGTTTTATACACATTATATGTCATATTTATGCATTTCCCGGCACTAACCTATTGACGAGATGCCGAAGAGCCGCTTCTCGTTTTCTGCTGTTTTTGGTTTCAGAAATCCTAGTAAGGAAATATTCTCGGAATTGGACGAAATCAACGCCCAGGGGCCTGATACGTCTCCGACGTATCGATAATTTCTTATGTTCTATGCCATATTATTGATGATACCTACATGTTTTATGCACACTTTATGTCATATTCGCGCATTTTCTGGAACTAACCTATTAACAAGATGCCGAAGTGCCAGTTCCTGTTTTCTGCTGTTTTTGGTTTCAGAAATCCTAGTAACGAAATATTCTCGGAATTGGACGAAACGAAGACCCAGGGCCTATTTCGCCACGAACCTTCCGGAAGACCGAAGAGCATACGAAGTGGGGCCACGAGGTGGCCAAACCACAAGGCGGCGCGGCCAAGGGGGCCCGCGCCGCCCGTGGTGTGGGCCCCTCGTCGGCCCCCGACTCGCCCTTCCGCCTACTTAAAGCCTCCGTCGCGAAACCCCTGGGGCGAAAAAACCACGATACGGAAAACCTTATCGAGACGCCGCCGCCGCCGATCCCATCTCGGGGGATTTTGGAGATCTCCTCCGGCACCACTGGAGAGGGGATTCATCTCCCGGAGGATTCTACACCGCCATGGTCGCCTCCGGAGTGATGAGTGAGTAGTTCACCCCTGGACTATGGGTCCATAGCAGTAGCTAGATGGTTGTCTTCTCCTCATTGTGCTTCATTGTTGGATCTTGTGAGCTGCCTAACATGATCAAGATCATCTATCCGTAATACTCTATGTTGTGTTTGTCGGGATCCGATGGATAGAGAATACCATGTTATGTTAATTATCAAGTTATTACATATGTGTTGTTTATGATCTTGCATGCTCTCCGTTACTAGTAGAGGCTCTGGCCAAGTTTTTGCTTTTAACTCCAAGAGGGAGTATTTATGCTCGATAGTGGGTTCATGCCCGCATTGACACCGGGACGATGACGAAAGTTCTAAGGTTGTGTTGTGCTTGTTGCCACTAGGGATAAAACATTGGCGCTATGTCCGAGGATGTAGTTGTTGATTACATTACGCACCATACTTAATGCAATTGTCCGTTGCTTTGCAACTTAATACTTGGAAGGGGTTCGGATGATAACCTCGAAGGTGGACTTTTTAGGCATAGATGCGGTTGGATGGCGGTCTATGTACTTTGTCGTAATGCCCAATTAAATCTCACTATACTTATCATGCCATGTATGTGCATTGTTATGCCCTCTCTATTTGTCAATTGCCCGACTGTAATTTGTTCACCCAACATGCTTTTATCTTATGGGAGAGACACCTCTAGTGAACTGTGGACCCCGGTCCATTCTTTTAATACTCGAAATACAAATCTGTCGCAATACTTGTTTTTACCGTTTTCTCTCGCAAACAATCATCTTCCACACAATACGGTTAATCCTTTGTTACGGCAAGCCGGTGAGATTGACAACCTCACTGTTTCGTTGGGGCAAAGTACTTTGGTTGTGTTGTGCAGGTTCCACGTTGGCGCCGGAATCCCCGGTGTTGCGCCGCACTACATCCCGCCGCCATCAACCTTCAACGTGCTTCTTGGCTCCTCCTGGTTCGATAAAACTTGGTTTCTTTCTCGAGGGAAAACTTGCTCGTTGTGCGCATCATACCTTCCTCTTGGGGTTGCCCAACGAACGTGTGAAATACACGCCATCAAGCTCTTTTTCCGGCGCCGTTGTCGGGGAGATCAAGACACGCCTGCAAGGGGAGTCTCCACTTCTCAATCTCTTTACTTTGTTTTTGTCTTGCTTTATTTTATTTACTACTTTGTTTGCTGCATTATATCAAAACACAAAAAAAAATTAGTTGCTAGCTTTACTTTATTTACTGTCTTGTTTGCTATATCAAAAACACAAAAAAATTAGTTTACTTGCATTTACTTTATCTAGTTTGCTTTATTTACTGTCTTGCACTTTATATTAAAAATACAAAAAAAAAATTAGTTACTTTTGTTACCATGTCTAGCTCTGAACTCGTTACTTCTTCGCTCGAAGAATTAGTCTTCACTTTTAAACAAGGGGATGAGGAGAGTTTTAAGGATGCTTGGTCTATAATTTTTACTTCTTATCGTAAACCGAACCTCAAATGACTCTAAGTTTGCTCCTTAGTAATTTTTATTTTGGTCTTATGATTCGCTATAGATATGCCTTGGATGCTCTAGTGGGAGGAGATTTCCTTCATTGTAATGGGGATCAAGCTTTTAATGCCATAAAGAAGTTGGTTGCATCACATGATTCATCTAATAATTTTGATTCAGCCCTTATTAGCATTCATAATAGATTAAATACTCTTGAGACAAGTGCATCTCGCTTAAATGAAAATTATGGATACATTCGTAACCGTCTTGATCAAGTTTTAGTGAACTCTGAACCTTCATTGTGGAAACCCACTATTAAAATTGTCATAGGTGACCAAACTCTTCGTGCTAATTGTGATATTATGACTGAATTTTGCCTAATGCCTAAGGGTATTCATAAATCTTTGAAACTTTGGGAATTCACTGAAGGGGGAGAAGGAATAACTCTTATTGATAACTCAGTTATAATTCCTAAAGGGATAGCTGCGGGTGTGCATACAACCATTCTTGGGATAACAATATCCATTGATTACCTTGTCATTGAATGTGCAGGAACAGGACAAATCACACTCGGAAGATCCCTGCTGAAATTATTGGGAGCAGTCATAGACGTGAGAGAAGGCACCATAAAATTCACCTCTACACCCGGGGGTAGTCATATATTCCCTAAGCCAAAGAGTAAGGACAAGAAAGGTAAGGGTAAAGCCCAAGGTAATGTCAATGCTCCATCTCGCGATAATACTTGAGTTACACTTTCTGCGCCTAGCTGAAAGGCGTTAAAGAAAAGCGCTTATGGGAGACAACCCATGTTTTTACTACAGTATTTTTGTTTTATATTTGTGTCTTGGAAGTTGTTTACTACTGTAGCAACCTCTCCTTATCTTAGTTTTGAGTTTTGTTGTGCCAAGTAAAGTCTTTGATAGTAAAGTAAGTACTAGATTTGGATTACTTGCGCAGTTCCAGCATTTCTTTGCTCGTCACGAATCTGGGTCTACCTCCCGTAGGTAGCTCAGAAAATTAAGCCAATTTACGTGCATGATCCTCAGATATGTGCGCAACTTTCATTAAATTTGAGCATTTTCATTTGAGCAAGTCTGGTGGCCTAATAAAATCCATCTTTACGGACTGTTCTGTTTCGATAGATTCTGCCTTTTATTTCGCATTGCCTCTTTTGCTATGTTGGATGAATTTCTTTGATCCATTAATGTCCAAGTAGCTTTATGCAATGTCCAGAAGTGTTAAGAATGATTGTGTCACCTCTGAACATGTGAATTTTTATTATGCACTAACCCTCTAATGAGTTGTTTCGAGTTTGGTGTGGAGGAAGTTTTCAAGGATCAAGAGAGGAGTATGATGCAATATGATCAAGGAGAGTGAAAGCTCTAAGCTTGGGGATGCCCCGGTGGTTCACCCCTGCATATTCTAAGAAGACTCAAGCGTCTAAGCTTGGGGATGCCCAAGGCATCCCCTTCTTCATCGACAACATTATCGGGTTCCTCCCCTGAAACTATATTTTTATTCCGTCACATCTTATGCACTTTGCTTGGAGCGTCGGTTTGTTTTTGTTTTTGTTTTGTTTGAATAAAATGGATCCTAGCATTCACTTTATGGGAGAGAGACACGCTCCGCTGTAGCATATGGACAAGTATGTCCTTAGGCTCTACTCATAGTATTCATGGCGAAGTTTCTTCTTCGTTAAATTGTTATATGGTTGGAATTGGAAAATGCTACATGTAGTAATTCTAAAATGTCTTGGATAATTTGATACTTGGCCATTGTTGTGCTCATGTTTAAACTCTTGCATCATATACTTTGCACCAATTAATGAAGAAACACTTAGAGCTTGCTAATTTGGTTTGCATATTTGGTTTCTCTAGAGTCTAGATAACATCTAGTATTGAGTTTTGAACAACAAGGAAGACGGTGTAGAGTCTTATGATGTTTACAATATGTCTTTTATGTGAGTTTTGCTGCACCGTTCATCCTTGTGTTTGTTTCAAATAACCTTGCTAGCCTAAACCTTGTATCGAGAAGGAATACTTCTCATGCATCCAAAATCCTTGAGCCAACCACTATGCCATTTGTGTCCACCATACCTACCTACTACATGGTATTTATCCGCCATTCCAAAGTAAATTGCTTGAGTGCTACCTTTAAAATTCCATCATTCACCTTTGCAATATATAGCTCATGGGACAAATAGCTTAAAAACTATTGTGGTATTGAATATGTACTTATGCACTTTATCTCTTATTAAGTTGCTTGTTGTGCGATAACCATGTTTACGGGGACGCCATCAACTATTCCTTGTTGAATATCATGTGAGTTGCTATGCATGTCCGTCTTGTCTGAAGTAAGAGAGATCTACCACCTTGATGGTTGGAGCATGCATATTGTTAGAGAAGAACATTGGGCCGCTAACTAAAGCCATGAATCATGGTGGAAGTTTCAGTCTTGGACACATATCCTCAATCTCATATGAGAATAATAATTGTTGCCACATGCTTATGCATTAAAGAGGAGTCCATTATCTCGTTGTCCATGTTGTCCCGGTATGGATGTCTAAGTTGAGAATAATCAAAAGCGAGAAATCCAAAATGCGAGCTTTCTCCTTAGACCTTTGTACAGGCGGCATGGAGGTACCCCATTGTGACACTTGGTTAAAACATGTGCATTGCAAAGATCCGGTAGTCCAAGCTAATTAGGACAAGGTGCGGGCACTATTAGTATACTATGCATGAGACTTGCAACTTGTAAGATATAATTTTCATAACTCATATGCTTTATTACTACCGTTGACAAAATTGTTTCATGTTTTCAAAATAAAAGCTCTAGCACAAATATAGCAATCGATGCTTTCCTCTTTGAAGGATCATTCTCTTTACTTTTATGTTGAGTCAGTTCACCTATCTCTCTCCACCTCAAGAAGCAAACACTTGTGTGAACTATGCATTGATTCCTACATACTTGCATATTGTACTTGTTATATTACTCTATGTTGACAATTATCCATGAGATATACATGTTACAAGTTGAAAGCAACCGCTGAAACTTAATCTTCCTTTGTGTTGCTTCAACACCTTTACTTTGATTTATTGCTTTATGAGTTAACTCTTATGCAAGACTTATTGATACTTGTCTTGAAAGTACTATTCATGAAAAGTCTTTGCTTTATGATTCACTTGTTTACTCATGTCATTACCATTGTTTTGATCGCTGCATCCACTACATATGTTTACAAATAGTATGATCAAGGTTATGATGGCATGTCACTTCAGAAATTATCTTTGTTATCGTTTTACCTGCTCGGGACGAGTAGAACTAAGCTTGGGGATGCTTGATACGTCTCCGACGTATCGATAATTTCTTATGTTCTATGCCATATTATTGATGATATCTACATGTTTTATGCACACTTTATGTCATATTCGCGCATTTTCTGGAACTAACCTATTAACAAGATGCCGAAGTGCCGGTTCTCGTTTTCTCGCTGTTTTTGGTTTCGGAAATCCTAGTAACGAAATATTCTCGGAATTGGACGAAACGAAGACCCGGGGGCCTATTTCGCCACGAACCTTCCGGAAGACCGAAGAGCATACGAAGTGGGGGCCACGAGGTGGCCAAACCACAAGGCGGCGCGGCCAAGGGGGCCCGCGCCGCCCGTGGTGTGGGCCCCTCGTCGGCCCCCGACTCTGCCCTTCCGCCTACTTAAAGCCTCCGTCGCGAAACCCCTGGGGCGAAAAACCACGATACGGAAAACCTTACTGAGACACCGCCGCCGCCGATCCCATCTCGGGGGATTTTGGAGATCTCCTCCGGCACCCTGCCGGAGAGGGGATTCATCTCCCGGAGGATTCTACACCGCCATGGTCGCCTCCGGAGTGATGAGTGAGTAGTTCACCCCTGGACTATGGGTCCATAGCAGTAGCTAGATGGTTGTCTTCTCCTCATTGTGCTTCATTGTTGGATCTTGTGAGCTGCCTAACATGATCAAGATCATCTATCCGTAATACTCTATGTTGTGTTTGTCGGGATCCGATGGATAGAGAATACCATGTTATGTTAATTATCAAGTTATTACATATGTGTTGTTTATGATCTTGCATGCTCTCCGTTACTAGTAGAGGCTCCGGCCAAGTTTTTGCTTTTAACTCCAAGAGGGAGTATTTATGCTCGATAGTGGGTTCATGCCCGCATTGACACCTGGGACGAGTGACAGAAAGTTCTAAGGTTGTGTTGTGCTCGTTGCCACTAGGGATAAAACATTGGCGCTATGTCCGAGGATGTAGTTGTTGATTACATTACGCACCATACTTAATGCAATTGTCTGTTGCTTTGCAACTTAATACTGGAAGGGGTTCGGATGATAACCCGAAGGTGGACTTTTTAGGCATAGATGCGGTTGGATGGTGGTCTATGTACTTTGTCGTAATGCCCAATTAAATCTCACTATACTTATCATGCCATGTATGTGCATTGTTATGCCCTCTCTATTTGTCAATTGCCCGACTGTAATTTGTTCACCCAACATGCTTTTATCTTATGGGAGAGACACCTCTAGTGAACTGTGGACCCCGGTCCATTCTTTTAATACTGAAATACAAATCTGCTTCAATACTTGTTTTTACTGTTTTCTCGTGCAAACAATCATCTTCCACACAATACGGTTAATCCTTTGTTACAGCAAGCCGGTGAGATTGACAACCTCACTCGTTTCGTTGGGGCAAAGTACTTTGGTTGTGTTGTGCGGGTTCCACGTTGGCGCCGGAATCCCCGGTGTTGCGCCGCACTACATCCGGCCGCCATCAACCTTCAACGTGCTTCTTGGCTCCTCCTGGTTCGATAAACCTTGGTTTCTTTATGAGGGAAAACTTGCTGCTGTGCGCATCATACCTTCCTCTTGGGGTTGCCCAACGAACGTGTGAAATACACGCCATCAGGGCCTATTTTTCCACGAAGCTTCCAGAAGTCCGAAGAGGAAATGAAGTGGGGCCACGAGGTGGCGACACGCCAGGGCGGCGCGGCCTGGACCCTGGCCGCGCGACCCTGTTGTGTGGGCCCCTCGTGACGCCCCTTGACCTGCCCTTCCGCCTACTTAAAGTCTTCGTCGCGAAACCCCCAGTACCGAGAGCCACGATACGGAAAACCTTCCAGAGACGCCGCCGCCGCCAATCCCATCTCGGGGGATTCGGGAGATCGCCTCCGGCACCCTGCCGGAGAGGGAATCATCTCCCGGAGGTCTCTTCATCGCCATGATCGCCTCCGGATCGATGTGTGAGTAGTCCACCCCTGGACTATGGGTCCATAGCAGTAGCTAGATGGTTGTCTTCTCCTCATTGTGCTATCATGTTAGATCTTGTGAGCTGCCTATCATGATCAAGATCATCTATTCGTAATTCTACATGTTGTGTTTGTTGGGATCCGATGAATATTGAATACTATGTCAAGTTGATTATCAATCTATCATATATGTTATTTATGTTCTTGCATGCTCTCCGTTGCTAGTAGAGGCTCTGGCCAAGTTGATACTTGTGACTCCAAGAGGGAGTATTTATGCTCGATAGTGGGTTCATGCCTCCATTAAATCTGGGACAGTGACGTAAAGTTCTAAGGTTGTGGATGTGTCGTTGCCACTAGGGATAAAACATCGATGCTTTGTCTAAGGATATTTGTGTTGATTACATTACGCACCATACTTAATGCAATTGTCTGTTGTTTGCAACTTAATACTGGAAGGGGTTCGGATGATAACTCTGAAGGTGGACTTTTTAGGCATAGATGCATCTTGGATAGCGGTCTATGTACTTTGTCGTAATGCCCCGATTAAATCTCATAGTACTCATCATGATATATGTATGTGCATTGTTATGCCTTCTTTATTTGTCAATTGCCCAACCGTAATTTGTTCACCCAACATCTGTTTATCTTATGGGAGAGACACCACTAGTGAACTTTGGACCCCGGTCCAATTCTTTACATCCGAAATACAATCTATCGCAATTGTTCTTTACCTGTTCTTCGCAAACAATCATCATCTTCCACACAATACGTTTAATCCTTTGTTTACGAGCAAGCCGGTGAGATTGACAACCTCACTGTTACGTTGGGGCAAAGTACTTTGATTGTGTTGTGCAGGTTCCACGTTGGCGCCGGAATCCCTGGTGTTGCGCCGCACTACACTCCGCCGCCATCAACCTTCAATGTGCTTCTTGGCTCCTACTGATTCGATAAACCTTGGTTTCTTTCTGAGGGAAAACTTGCTACTGTACGCATCACACCTTCCTCTTGGGGTTCCCAACGGACGTGTGTTAATTGCACGCATCAAGCATATTTTCTGGCGCCGTTGCCGGGGAGATCAAGACACGCTGCAAGGGGAGTCTCCCACATCCAATCTCTTTACTTTGTTTTTATCTTGCTTTACTTTATTTACTGCTTGTTTGCTCTCTATATTAAAAATACAAAAAATTAGTTGCTAGTTTTACTTTATTTATTGTCTTGTTCTCCATATTAAAAACACAAAAAAATTAGTTGCTTGCATTTTACTTTTGTTACCATGTCTAGCTCTGTACCTGTTACTTCTTCACCTGAGGAATTAGTCTTCACTTTCAAACAAGGGGATGAGGAGAGTTTTAAAGATGCTTGGTCTAGAATTTTTGATTCTTATCGTAAAGCTGAACCTCAAATGACTCTAAGTTTGCTCCTTAGTAACTTTTATTTTGGGCTTATGATTCGCTATAGATATGCCTTGGATGCTGTAGTGGGAGGAGATTTCCTTCATTGCGACGGTGATCAAGCTTTTAATGCCATAAAAAATTGGTTGCATCACATAGTTCAGCTATAACTTTGATTCAGCTCTTATTAGCATCTATAATAGATTAAACACTCTTGAGACAAGTGCATCTTGCTTGGAAAAAAATTATAGTTATGTTCGTAACCGTCTTGATCAAGTTTTGGTGAACTCTGAACCTTCAATATGGGATCCTACTATTAAAGTTGTTATAGGTGGTGAAATTTTTCATGCCAATTGTGATATTATGTCTGAATTTTGCCTTATGCCTAAGAGTATTTATGAATCTTTGACACTTTGGGGACTCGTTGAAGGGGGAGAAGGAATAACTCTTATTGATAACTCTGTTATAATTCCTAAGGGAATAGCCGAGGGTGTGCATACAACCATTCTTGGAAAAAAGTATCCATTGATTATCTTGTTATTGAATGTGTAGGAACATGACAAATCACACTCGGAAGATCCCTGCTGAAACTATTGGGAGCAGTCATAGATGTGGGAGAAGGCACCCTAAAATTCACCTCTACACCGGGAGGTAGACATGTATTCCCTAAATCAAAGAGTAAGAAAAATAATAAGAAAGGTAGGCGTAAAGCCCGAGGTAATGTTGATGCTTCACCTCTTGACAATACTTGATTCACACTTTCTGCGCCTAGCTGAAAGGCGTTAAAGAAAAGCGCTTATGGGAGACAACCCATTATTTTACCTCTGCACTTTATTTTATATTTGAGTCTTGGAAGTTGTTATTACTGTAGCAACCTATCGTTATCTTTATTTTATTGCATTGTTGTGCCAAGTAAAGTCTTTGATAGTAAAGCCAATACTAGATTTGGATTACTGCAGCAGAACAGATTTCTTGCTGTCACGAATTTGAGCAGTAGTCTCTGTAGAAAATTTATAAAAATCTGCCAATTTATGTGCGTGATCCACAGATATGTACGCAACTTTCATTCAATTTGGGCATTTTCATCTGAGCAAGTCTGGTGCCTCTTAAAAATTCGTCTTTGCGGACTGTTCTGTTTTGACAGATTCTGCCTTTTATTTCGTATTGCCTGTTTTGCTATGTTTGATGGATTTCTTTGTTCCATTAACTTTCAGTAGCTTTGTGCAATGTCCAGAAGTATTAAGAATGATTATGTCACCTCTGAATATATGAATTATGCACTGGACCCTCTAATGAGTTTGTTTTGAGTTTGGTGTGGAGGAAGTTTTCAAGGGTCAAGAGAGGAGGATGATACAATATGATCAAGAAGAGTGAAAAGTCAAAGCTTGGGGATGCCCCGTGGTTCATCCCTGCATATTTTAAGAAGACTCAAGCGTCTAAGCTTGGGGATGCCCAAGGCATCCCTTCTTCATCGACAACTTATCGGGTTCCTCTTGTGAAACTATATTTTTATTCCGTCACATCTTATGTGCTTTACTTGGAGCGTCTGTTTGTTTTTGTTTTTGTTTTTGTTTGAATAAAATCGGATCCTAGCATTCTTTGTTTGGGAGAGAGACACGCTCCGTTGTTTCGTATGAACACATATGTTCTTAGCTTTATCTTTAATGTTCATTGCGAAAGTTGAACTACTTCATTCATTGTTATATGGTTGGAAACGGAAAATGCTGCATGTGGTAAATGGTATAATGTCTTCAATAATTTGATACTTGGCAATTGTTGTGCTCATATAGATCTTGTTTAAGCTCTTGCATCATGTACCTTGTACCCATTAATGAAGAACTACATAGAGCTTGTTAAAATTTGGTTTGCATGATTGATCTCTAGAGTCTAGATATTTTCTCGGTTAAGGTGTTTGAACAACAAGGAGACAATGTAAAGTCTTATAATAGTTACAATATGTTCATATGTGAGCTTTGCTGCACCGTTTTATACTTGAGTTTGCTTCAAACAACCTTGCTAGCCTAGCCTTGTATTGAGAGGAATTCTTCTCGTGCATCCAAATCCTTGAGCCAATAACCATGCCATTTGTGTCCACCATACCTACCTACTACATGGTATTTCTCCGCCATTCCAAAGTAAATTACTTGAGTGCTACCTTTAAAATTTCTATTCTTTTCCCTTGCAATATATAGCTCATGGGAAAATAGCCTTACAAACTATTGTGGTGAAGAATATGTACTTATGTGTCTTATTTCTTAGTAAGTTGCTTGTTGAGCGGTAACCATGTTTCTGGGGACGCCATCAACTTTTACCTTTGTTGAATATCATGTGAGTTGCTATGCATGTTCGTCTTGTCTGAAGTAAGGGAGATTTTCATGATAAAATGGTTTGAGTATGCATACTGTTAGAGAAGAACATTGGGCCGCTAACTAAAGTCATGATTCATGGTGGAAGTTTCAGTTTGGACAATCAATCCTCAATCTCTTATGAGAATTTTAACTGTTGTTGAATGCTTTTGCATTAAAGAGGAGTCCATTATCTGTTGTCTATGTTGTCCCGGTTTGGATGTCTAAGTTGAGAATAATCAAAAGCGAGAAATCCAATGCGAACTTTCTCCTTAGACCTTTGTACGAGGCGGCATAGAGGTACCCCTTTGTGACACTTGGTTGAAACATATGCTATGCAATGATAATCCATGTTAATCCAAGCTAATTAGGACAAGGTGCGAGCACTATTAGTATACTATGCATGAGGCTTGCAACTTATAGGATATCTTATACATAACACATATGCTTTATTACTACCGTTGAAAAAATTGTTTCTTGTTTTCAAAATGAAAAGCTCTAGCACAAAAATAGTAATCCATACTTCCCTCTAGGAAGGGCCATTCTTCTACTTTATTGTTGATTCAGTTTGCCTATTCTTTCTATCCCAGAAGCAAACACTTGTATCAACTGTGTGCATTGATTCTTACATGTTTACTTATTGCACTTGTTATATTACTTTGTGTTGACAATTATCCATGAGATATACATGTTGAAGTTGAAAGCAACCGCTGAAACTTAATCATCCTTTGTGTTGCTTCAATGCATTTACTTTGAATCTATTGCTTTATGAGTAACTCTTATGCAAGTCTTATTGATGCTTGTCTTGAAAGTATTATTCATGAAAAGTCTTTGCTATATGATTCATTTGTTTACTCATTATCTTCATCATTGCTTCGAATCGCTGCATTCATCTCATATGCTTTACAATAGTATGATCAAGATTATGATAGCATGTCACTTCGGAAATTATCTTTGTTATCGTTTACCTACTCGAGGGCGAGTAGGAACTAAGCTTGGGGATGCTTGATACGTCCCAAACGTATCTATAATTTCTTATGTTCCATGCTACTTTTATGATGATACTCACATGTTTTCTACACATTATATGTCATATTCATGCATTTTCCGGCACTAACCTATTGACGAGATGCCGAAGAGCCGATTCTGTTGTTTTCTGTTGTTTTTGGTTTCACAAATCCTAGTAAGGAAATATTCTCGGAATTGGACGAAATCAACGCCCAGGGGCCTATTTTTCCACGAAGCTTCCAGAAGTCCGAAGAGGAAACGAAGTGGGGCCACGAGGTGGCGACACGCCAGGGCGGCGCGGCCTGGACCTTGGTCGCGCGGCCCTGTTGTGTGGGCCCCTCGTGACGCCCCTTGACCTGCCCTTCCGCCTACTTAAAGTCTTCGTCGCGAAACCCCCGACACCGAGAGCCACGATACGGAAAACCTTCCGCAGACGCCGCCGCCGCCAATCCCATCTCGGGGGATTCAGAGATCGCCTCCGGCACCCTGCCGGAGAGGGGAATCATCTCCCGGAGGTCTCTTCATCGCCATGATTGCCTCCGGATCGATGTGTGAGTAGTCCACCCCTGGACTATGGGTCCAGTGAGTTGATAAACTGGTAATCGTTGTTATTAATTGACAAAACGTTGGCTTGGGTTAAGTGGTTTTGGTTGTCTTCTCATTAAAAGTAATGTGTTAATTTTGTGGAGCGCCTATCATAAACCAAGATCAGCCCATTCCGTATCTAAGGCAGCTGAGATCCAGAATATGAATACACAGTTGTTGATTACCTATCATATATGTATTGGTGTTCTTGCCGTCATGTTAGTAGAGGCTCAGCTTGTTGATACTGCAGACCAAAGAGAGAAAATGCGCCTCATATGTAGTCATGCTCCACAATCAGGTGAAAGTCACGTTGCATAAAGCGCACACCAGATAAAGATCATGCTTGTTCAATGAGATAAATGATTTCGGACACGATCACAATGAATGAATTATCGCAGTTGTAATTAATGACAAGTCGTATGATATAATCCAAGGACTTTGCAGATGGCGTCGATGGTGCCCATAGTATTTATCAGATGCCCATTGAATCACAGAATCACTGATATGGTATAATATTGCGCTCTTTTATTATCAATGTCAATAATCGCCCACCAACATCCATTACCTATATGATCAATTGTAGAACCGTGATTCCCAAACATAATTTTTGACTTAATGCAAATCATCAATCACCTTTATCAAATTTTATAAATCATCACCTTCCACACCATAATGCTGAATCTTTCGTTTGCTAAAATGTGATTGAGACAACCTTCAATGTTATCGTTAGTAAAAGTAATACATCGTTGTAATTACGTCAAACGTGAATCAATAGTGCATCATCTGCCAAAAGTGATCAACCTTCAATGGTTTTGCCTTCCATCAAATGAAACTTGCTTCTTTAGGAAATCGTACTTCACATCGACTCTTCCTTCGAATCAACTTGATAAAGAAAACATTTTAAGACGCATCATGGAGAACTTCCGTAGTAATTCCGACTTCAGCTTCTTCCATTGAAGAAAGTCTTCGACGAAACTATGTCAGATTGATTTCAAATCCATAGAAGATCAAGATGTCGTCACCATTGAACTGCTGCAAAGAGGAGTCCGCCCGGCACGCCGATTGGATCATTTATCGAACATCATTGACTTTATCGCCATCGCTTATTGCGACAGAGGAGTGAAGCTTCCCGAATGATCACCGGAGAGTTGTGTGGTTCATCTCTCCGTAGTGGATCTTATGATCACCACATTTTTACATCACCATTAATCCATGCATCAGAGATGTTAATAAAGCAATGATCTTCTTCCATGATGTAATGGTATTTAGCATCATGCAGTACCAGTTTAGCTGAATATCAAAACCCTTATTTGCCAATAATCAATAATGGTGATAGCATTGATGCTGACCAATTTCTTCAGCCGCTTTGTCATTTAGGTATGCCATGTTAGTACCTCTA
This sequence comes from Lolium rigidum, assembly GCF_022539505.1. Taxonomy (NCBI): domain Eukaryota; kingdom Viridiplantae; phylum Streptophyta; class Magnoliopsida; order Poales; family Poaceae; genus Lolium; species Lolium rigidum. The sequence continues at coordinate 265,279,817 of NC_061510.1, read as the reverse complement.
ACAATCGCATTGTCTATTATGCACTCAGAGTTAGTCAAATATTGAACCTTAATGGAGCTGTTTACCTGCTGAGGGTATTAAGAATTATAATAAGAAATAGGCTTAAGACTGAAACAGAGTGAGAGCAAAAAATGAAAACATAGTTACTATTTATGGATCATCAAGAGATATCACTACGAAGAAGTAATATACAACTGAATAAAAA
>NC_061510.1:265259547-265279512 GCF_022539505.1 Lolium rigidum | reverse complement strand
GTATTCTTTGTCTCCCCTTGTGTCGAATCAATAAATTGGGTAATACTTCCCTCGAAGACTGTTGCGATCCCCTATACTTGTGGGTCATCAGTGCCCATGCGTGAGGTCCCACACTTCAGTGAGCACAAGTCACGTGCAATAGGTACGCAAACTCCCAGCCATTTTCTTTGTCAAGAGAAGACGCATCATGATGCGTATTGGAAGTCTCTGGGTCCTTCAGGATCCTTCGGTTGTCCCTCTCACAAAAAAAACAAATCTCTCTCATTCTCGGCCTCGCTCGACTCGCTCGCTTGCTCGCACCTCCTGCTCACTGACAAACCCTGCACAACAGTCAACATCATCGCTCGAAAAAGGGAGACACCATAATGCTCTCCCTCCTTCTTCTCTCCTTCCGAGTTTCACTCGACGGGCAAACACATATGTGCTGCATAGTAGAGTAATAATAAAAAGGTACGTAGAAAAATCGACCTACGAATCTATAATTAAATAGGTTAAACTAGGGTTTTGCCCAGTACTACAGATCAAGGTTCAAAAAAATCCAACTACGGGGTTCGAACAACCCCATTTCTAATCAAAGAATTTTTTCGACGTCATCCAAATGGCCTCAAACTATAGCATGGGCGGATCCAGACTATAGCCAAGGGGGGCAGCCGCCCCCACTCAATTTTAAAAAAACCTTGTACTTAGAAATATGTTAAGCTAAAGGCTGGTTTGCCCGCACTTAGAAATGATATTTGCATCACTTATCATATGTTTGCCCATTTGAATCTTGTCAAATCCTAGATTTGACCAAGATAATTTAAACAAGTTTAAAAAATGAATATGAAAAATTAAGCATGTATCCTTCGTAGTCACTCCAAAATGAAGCTCGGTCTTGAGAGGGTTTTTTGAAATTTCCATGTTTGAACCAAAAAAACACGTACTTCTCTTCATGCTAGACTTCATAAGATAGAGTTTGGGGTTAGGGGTAGCTTGATACATAAATTTTCTGGTTTGAATATGTCTAGACATTGTTTATCAACTTAATTGAATGCTTAATTACTAGATGACATAAGATGACTATGTGCATTGGTTTTTCATTTTTTTTTTGAATTTTTATGCCCATTTGAATCTTGGTCAAATCCTAGGTTTGACCATGATTTAATCAAGTTTAAAACATGAATATGAAAAATTAAGCATCTATCCTTCTTAGTCACTCCAATATGTAGCTCTTGGGAGGGTTTTTGAAATTTCCATGTTTGAAACCAAAAAACACATCTCTTCATGCTTGTCTTCATAAGACAGAGTTGGGGGTTAGGGGTAGCTTGTTGATACATGATTTTTCTGGTTTGAATATGTCTAGACCTTGTTTATCAACTTAATTGAATGCTTACTAGATGACATAAGATGACTATGTGCATTGGTTTTTCATTTTATTGTTTTTTCTGAATTTTTATGCCCATTTGAATCTTGGTCAAATCCTATGTTTGACCAAGATTTGAACAAGTTTAAATCATGAATATGAAAAATTAAGCATTTATCCTTCTTAGTCACTCCAAAATGTAGCTCTGGGGAGGGTTTTTGAAATTTCCATGTTTGAAACCCAAAACAACTTCTCTTCATGCTTGACTTCATAAGACAGAGTTTAGGGTTAGGGGTAGATACATGATTTGTTAGGTTTGAATACGTCTAGACCTTGTTTATCAACTTTAATGCTTACTATATGACATAAGAAGACTGTGTGCTTTGGTTTTTCATTTTTCTGATTTTTTTTTATTTTTGATGCCCATTTGAATCTTTGTCAGATCCTAGGTTTGACCAAGATTTAAACAAGTTTAAAACATGAAAATGAAAAGGGAAGCATTTATCCTTCTTAGTCACTCTAAATGAAGTTTTTGGGAGGTTTTTGAAATTTCCATGTTTGAAACCCAAAACCACTTCTCTTCATGCTTGACTTCATAAGACATAGTTTAGGGTTAGGGGTAGATACATGATTTTTCTGGTTTGAATATGTCTAGACCTTATTTATCAACTTAATTGAATGCCTACTATATAACATAAGAAGACCTTTTTTTGAATTTTTATAAACCATTTGATTCTTGGTCAAATCCTAGGTTTCACCAAGATTTGAATAAGTTTAAAACATGAATATGAAAAACTAAGCATGCATGTATGGTTCTTAATTAATCACTTCGAAATGAAGCTCTTGGGAGGGTTTTTGAAATTTCCATGTTTGAAACCAAAAACCACATATCTTCATGCGCTTGACTTCATGAGACAGAGTTTAGGGTTAGGGGTAGATACATGATTTCTCTGGTTTGAATATGTCTAGACCTTGTTTATCAACTTAATTGAATGCTTACTATATGACATAAGAAGACTATGTGCCTTGATTTTTCATTTTTTTTAAATTTTGCCATTTGAATCTTGGTCAAATCCTAGGTTTGACCATGATTTAAACAAGTTTAAAACATGAATATGAAAAATTAAACATGTATCCTTCGTAGTCACTCCAAAATGAAGCTCTTGAGAGGGTTTTTGAAATTTCCATGTTTGAAACCAAAAAAACCGCGTACTTCTCTTCATGCTTGACTTCATAAGACAGAGTTTCGGGATAAGGGTAGCTTGATACATGAATTTTCTGGTTTGAATATGTCTAGACCTTGTTTATCAACTTAATTGAATGCTTACTAGATGACATAAGATGACTATGTGCATTGGTTTTTCATTTTATTGTTTTTTTTGAATTTTTATGCCCATTTGAATCTTGGTCAAATCCTAGGTTTGACCATGATTTAAACAAGTTGAAAACATGAATATGAAAATTAAGCATATATCCTTCTTAGTCACTCCAAAATGAAGCTCTTGGGAGGGTTTTTGAAATTTCCATGTTTGAAACCAGCCAAAAACCACATATCTTCATGCTTGACTTCATGAGACAGAGTTTAGGGTTAGGGGGTAGACACATGATTTCTCTGGTTTGAATATATCTAGACCTTGTCTATCAACTTAATTGAATGCTTACTATGTGACATAAGAAGACTATGTGCCTTGATTTTCCATTTTTTGTTTTTTCTGAATTTTTATGCCCATTTGAATCTTGGTCAAATCCTAGGTTTGACCATGATTTAAACAAGTTTAAAACATGAATATGAAAAATTAAGCATATATCCTTCTTAGTCACTCCAAAATGTAGATCTTGGTAGGGTTTTTGAAATTTCCATGTTTGAAACCAAAAACCACTTCTCTTCATGCATGCTTGACTTCATAAGACAGAGTTTAGGGTTAGGGGTAGCTAGATACTTGATTTTTCTGGTTTGAATATGTCTAGACATTGTTTATCAACTTAATTGAATGCTTACTATATGACATAAGAAGACTATGTGCCTTGGTTTTTCATTTATTTTGATTTATTTTGAATTTTTATGCCCATTTGAATCTTGGTCAAATCCTAGGTTTGACCATGATTTAAACAAGTTTAAAACATGAATATGAAAAATTAAGCATGTATCATTCTTAGTCACTCCAAAATGTAGCTTTTGGGAGGGTTTTTGAAATTTCCATGTTTGAAACCAAAAACCGCGTACTTCTCTTCATGCTTGACTTCATAAGAGAGAGTTTGTTGGGGATAGGGGTAGCTTGATACATGAATTTTCTGGTTTGAATATGTCTAGACCTTGTTTATCAACTTAATTGAATACTTACTAGATGACATAAGATGACTATATATGTGCATTGGTTTTTCATTTTATTGTTTTTTTTGAATTTTTATGCCCATTTGAATCTTGGTCAAATCCTAGGTTTGACCATGATTTAAACAAGTTTAAAACATGAATATGAAAAATTAAGCATGTATCCTTCGTAGTCACTCCAAAATGAAGCTCGATCTTGAGAGGGTTTTTGAAATTTCCATGTTTGAAACCAAAAAACCACGTACTTCTCTTCACGCTAGACTTCATAAGACAGAGTTTGGGGTTAGGGGTAGCTTGATACATAAATTTTCTGGTTTGAATATGTCTATACATTGTTTATCAACTTAATTGAATGCTTACTATATGACATAAGATGACTATGTGCATTGGTTTTTCATTTTTTTTGAATTTTTATGCCCATTTGAATCTTGGTCAAATCCTAGGTTTGACCATGATTTAAACAAGTTTAAAACATGAATATGAAAATTAAGCATGTATCCTTCATAGTCACTCCAAAATGAAGCTCTTGAGAGGGTTTTTGAAATTTCCATGTTTGAAACCAAAAAACCACGTACTTCTCTTCATGCTTGACTTCATAAGACAGAGTTTGGGGTTAGGGGTAGCTTGGTACATGATTTTTCTCGTTTGAATATGTCTAGACCTTGTTATCAACTTAATTGAATGCTTACTAGATGACATAAGATGACTATGTGCATTGGTTTTTCATTTTTTTTGAATTTTTATGCCCATTTGAATCTTGGTCAAATCCTAGGTTTGACCATGATTTAATCAAGTTTAAAACATGAATATGAAAAATTAAGCATCTATCCTTCTTAGTCACTCCAATATGTAGCTCTTGGGAGGGGTTTTGAAATTTCCATGCTCTTGAAAACCAAAAACCACTTCTCTTCATGCATGCTTGACTTCATAAGACATAGTTTAGGGTTAGGGGGTATATAGATACATGATTTTCCTGCTAGTTTGAATATGTCTAGACCTTGTTTATCAATTTAATTGAATGCTCACTATATGACATGAGCAGACCTTGGTTTTAATTTTTTATACCCATTTGATTCTTCGTCAAATCCTAGGTTTGTTGACCAAGATTTGAACAAGTTTAAAACATGAATATGAAAAGGTAAGCATGTATGCTTCTTAATTAGTCACTCCAAAATGAAGCTCTTGGGAGGGTTTTTGAAATTTCCATGATTGAAACCAAAAACCACTTCTCTTCATGCTTGACTTCATAAGTCAGGGTTTAGGGATATATAGGGGGTAGATACATGATTTTTATGGTTTGAATATTTCTAGAGCTTGTTTATCAACTTAAATGAATGCTTACTATATGACATAAGAAGACTATGTGCCTTGATTTTTCATTTTTTTAAATTATGCCCATTTGAATCTTGGTCAAATCCTAGGTTTGACCAAGATTTAAACAAGATTAAAACATGAAAATGAAAAATTAAGTCTTGATCCTTCTTATTCACTCCAAAATGAAGCTTTTGGGAGGGTTTTTGAAATATCCAGGTTTGAAACCCAAAACCACTTCTCTTCGTGCATAGTTTAGGGTTAGGGGTAGATACATGAATTTGTGTTAGTGCGCCAAAAACAAAATGTTATTTTCTAAGTGCCAAATTAATCTAGGTCGTTGGTTGTGAACCGGTGAACAAAAAAGATAGCCCAAAAGAGGAACACACCAAGGTACAAAAACTAGCATATATGCATGTTTCTATGTACATATATATGACCCTGTGTTTGTAGATAAAAAACATTCATATATGCGCTTACTATTAATATACATAAGTTTATGCTGATTCTCTTGGTTTAGGTATATATATGGTTAGGCATCACTACTAATTCAGAAAAAACAAAAATGTAAATCTTCAAGTGAAGTCATTTTAAGTGACCTAACAACTAAAATTCATATATAGGATTTGTATAGGAATTATGCAGGATTTAGATCACATGTGAATTTTCCCCACACTAGATGTTTGATTCAAAGGAACATATCCTACAGGAATCTTGCAGTGCAAATCCTATAAGAATAAAACATTAGGTCATACCTCATGGAAAATTTCCTTTGGCACAATCAAACACAACTCATCTTCCTATATGATTCAACTAGCCATTAAATCTCAATCCTATGTTTTTCATATTTCTATGGTTTTCCCATCCTATGAATCAAAGCAGCCTTAGGGCTTATTTCTTTTTTTAGAAAGGCAAACTATGTTAAGATTGGCCAAGTTTTACGAAAAACCTTTAACATGCAAAATACAAAGTTGAGTCATTTCGTTTGAATCGGAGGGAGTACATTTGACGTTATGGTACTATTTGACAGCTGCTTAGCAATCGTATTTTTTTCGAACCAAACGTCCCCCTTCATGAAGCTTTTATTTTGGGATAGAGCTTCAGTGACTTGATACATCCATATATATCTAGACAAAGTTGAGTCAATTCATTTGAATCGGAGGGAGTACATTTGACTATATGGGTACTGTTTGACAACTGCTTGGCACTGTCTTCTTTTTTGAACCAAACTGCCCCCTTCACGAAGCTTTTATTTTGGGATAGAGCTTCACTGACTTGATACTTCCAAGTCTCACAGTGACTTGGTGCCACCATCCACCATCCATCTCAGATCCAATGTATGCGATCGACTTAGAATTTAAACTAAATAATTATTATAATTGCTTAGAAATATTTCAAGAACTTCCAGTTAATCGTGCATATTTCGATTTATATTTTGGTGAAGTTTCATTCGATTTGAATAAAGGTTTGTGAGCAAATATATACTCCCTCCGGTTCATATTAGTTGACTCTAATATGGATGTACTAGACACATTTTAGTTCTAGATACATCCATATTGAAGTCAATTAATATGAATCATAGGGAGTATTTAGTTTAAACTAGTGCTCGTATACGTAAAAAGCTCTTTAATCACAACCTAGTCGTCCGAGTGGGATGAAATATTCACAGATTTTAGAACAAGGCATCTATATTTTACTGGATTTTTTTCATAATTTTCTGAATAATTTTTGTTTTTAGGTTCGAAATAAGAGATAGTTTGGAACGTTGGATCTCAAATGGTTGGTAGATGGTGGCACCAAGTCACAATGAGATTTGGAGACTTCAAGTCACTGCAGCTCTATCCTTTTATTTTGACAAACTGCAGAGCCGCTGGTGCATCTATGGTTGCGTACGGCCGACGCCGATTCTTAGCAAGGAAGTTCTTCCTATAAGTAGTAGTATCCATACTCCACTCCAAGGCATGTATAAAAAAAGAACCCATCCCGTTCTCGTTTTCCCGATCACTCTTCTCTGAAGATGGAGGAGGCCCTCTTCTTGTGCCCCTCTCGCTCGCTGCCCTTCAAACCCCCCATATCCAAGGTCGCTCCCTTCCGATTTCATTCTTAGGTTCACCTGTGAGAAATTTTAATGACAACTGATGCCACGTACGTTGTTCCGTGCAGTGCAAGGGCGGTCATATGGGCTGTCGGCGCTGTGTCGGCGAGCTTGCGCCGAACCCGTGCAAGAAGTGCGAGCAGCCGGCGAGGTTGCCGCCGTCGAATCGATCTGGGGCAAGATTGCCGCCGTCGAATCGATCTGGGGCAATGGTCAAGTGCGTCGGCTGCCAGAGCTTGGTCGCCTCCACGGAGTCCTACAAGCACTATATCGCGTGCCCGCATGGTCCGTGCGGCTGCACGGAGGCCATCAATACCGGCTGCAGCTTCACCGGCCCGCCGCGGGAGCTCCTGGTGCACCTCCAAGCATCCCACTCCATCCCAGTGTTTACGTTCCAGTATGGCATACCCGCCTGGTGCATAGTTCGTGTTCCGGTACAACCGCGGGGACACCTGTTCATCGGCAGTGGGGAAGAAGAGGGTAGCGTGTTCGCCATCACCGTTGGCGCGCTCGGCCCGACCACCATTGTGTCCTGTGTGTGCATCAGGTCGGCAGCGTGCTTGTTTCCGATGTACAAGGCGCAGCTGCTGGTGATTGATGCGTGTAATTGACACGTCCGTTGGGAACCCTAAGAGGAAGGTGTGATGCGCACAGCGGCAAGTTTCCCTCAGTAAGAAACCAAGGTTTAATCGAACCAGTAGGAGTCAAGAAGCACGTTGAAAGTTGATGGCGGCGGGATGTAGTGCGGCGCAACACCGGAGATTCCGGCGCCAACGTGGAACCTGCACAACACAACCAAAGTACTTTGCCCCAACGAAACAATGGAGGTTGTCAATCTCACCGGCTTGTCTGTAACAAAGGGTTAACCGTATTGTGTGGAAGATGATTGTTTGCAAGAAAACAAGAAAACAAGTATTGCAGCAGATTTGTATTTCAAGTATTAAAAGAATGGACCGGGGTCCACAGCTCACTAGAGGTGTCTCTCCCATAAGATAAAAGCATGTTGGGTGAACAAATTACAGTCGGGCAATTGACAAATAGAGAGGGCATAACAATGCACATACATGTCATGATAAGTACAGTGAGATTTAATTGGGCATTACGACAAAGTACATAGACCGCCATCCAACTGCATCTATGCCTAAAAAGTCCACCTTCAGGTTATCATCCGAACCCCCTCCAGTATTAAGTTGTAAAACAATAGACAATTGCATTAAGTATTGCGCGTAATGTAATCAATAACTACATCCTCGGACATAGCATCAATGTTTTATCCCTAGTGGCAACAGCACATCCATAACCTTAGGGGTTTCTGTCACTCCCCGCATTCACGGAGACATGAACCCACTATCGAGCATAAATACTCCCTCTTGGAGTTACTAGCATCAACTTGGCCGGAGCCTCTACTAATAACGGAGAGCATGCAAGATCATAAACAACACATAGGTAATAACTTGATAATTAACATAACATGGTATTCTCTATCCATCGGATCCCGACAAACACAACATATAGAATTACAGATAGATGATCTTGATCATGTTAGGCAGCTCACAAGATCCGACAATGAAGCACAATGAGGAGAAGACAACCATCTAGCTACTACTATGGACCCATAGTCCAGGGGTGAACTACTCACTCATCACTCCGGAGGCGACCATGGCGGTGTAGAGTCCTCCGGGAGATGAATCCCTCTACGGCAGGGTGCCGGAGGAGATCTCCGAGAATCCCCCGAGATGGGATTGGCGGCGGCGGCGTCTCGGCAAGGTTTTCCGTATCGTGGTTTTTCGCATCGGGGTTTCGCGACGGAGGCTTTAAGTAGGCGGAAGGGCAACGTGGGGGCCACACGAGGGCCCCACACCACGGTCGGCGCGGCCAAGACCTCGGGCCGCGCCGCCCTATGGTGGCGGCCCTCGTGGCCCCACTTCGACTCCTCTTCGGTCTTCCGGAAGCTTCGTGGCAAAATAGGACCCCGGGTTTTGATTTCGTCCAATTCCGAGAATATTTCGTTACTAGGATTTCTGAAACCAAAAACAGCGAGAAAACAAGAATCGACTCTTCGGCATCTTGTTAATAGGTTAGTTCCGTAAAATGCACGAATATGACATAAAGTGTGCATAAAACATGTAGGTATCATCAATAATATGGTATGGAACATAAGAAATTATCGATACGTCGGAGGCGTATCAGCATCCCCAAGCTTAGTTCTGCTCGTCCCGAGCAGGTAAAACGATAACAAAGATAATTTCTGAAGTGACATGCCATCATAACCTTGATCATACTATTTGTAAGCATATGTAATGAATGCAGCGATCAAAACAATGGTAATGACATGAGTAAACAAGTGAATCATAAAGCAAAGACTTTTCATGAATAGTACTTCAAGACAAGCATCAATAAGTCTTGCATAAGAGTTAACTCATAAAGCAATAAATCAAAGTAAAGGTATTGAAGCAACACAAAGGAAGATTAAGTTTCAGCGGTTGCTTTCAACTTGTAACATGTATATCTCATAGATAATTGTCAACATAGAGTAATATAACAAGTGCAATATGCAAGTATGTAGGAATCAATGCACAGTTCACACAAGTGTTTGCTTCTTGAGGTGGAGAGAGATAGGTGAACTGACTCAACATAAAAGTAAAAAGAATGGTCCTTCAAAGAGGAAAGCATCGATTGCTATATTTGTGCTAGAGCTTTTATTTTGAAAACATTAAACAATTTTGTCAACGGTAGTATTAAAGCATATGAGTTATGTAAATTATATCTTACAAGTTGCAAGCCTCATGCATAGTATACTAATAGTGCCCGCACCTTGTCCTAATTAGCTTGGACTACCGGATCTTTGCAATACACATGTTTTAACCAAGTGTCACAATGGGGTACCTCCATGCCGCCTGTACAAAGGTCTAAGGAGAAAGCTCGCATTTTGGATTTCTCGCTTTTGATTATTCTCAACTTAGACATCCATACCGGGACAACATGGACAACAGATAATGGACTCCTCTTTAATGCATAAGCATGTGGCAACAATTATTATTCTCATATGAGATTGAGGATATATGTCCAAAACTGAAACTTCCACCATGAATCATGGCTTTAGTTAGCGGCCCAATGTTCTTCTCTAACAATATGTATGCTCCAACCATTAAGGTGGTAGATCTCTCTTACTTCAGACAAGACGGACATGCATAGCAACTCACATGATATTCAACAAAGAATAGTTGATGGCGTCCCCAGAAGCATGGTTATCGCACAACAGGCAACTTAATAAGAGATAAAGTGCATAAGTGCATATTCAATACCACAATAGTTTTTAAGCTATTTGTCCCATGAGCTATATATTGCAAAGGTAAATGATGGAATTTTAAAGGTAGCACTCAAGCAATTTACTTTGGAATGGCGGATAAATACCATGTAGTAGGTAGGTATGGTGGACACAAATGGCATAGTGGTTGGCTCAAGAATTTTGGATGCATGAGAAGTATTCCCTCTCGATACAAGGTTTAGGCTAGCAAGGTTATTTGAAACAAACACAAGGATGAACGGTACAGCAAAACTCACATAAAAGACATATTGTAAACATTATAAGACTCTACACCGTCTTCCTTGTTGTTCAAAACTCAATACTAGATATTATCTAGACTCTAGAGAAACCAAATATGCAAACCAAATTAGCAAGCTCTAAGTGTTTCTTCATTAATGGGTGCAAAGTATATGATGCAAGAGCTTAAACATGAGCACAACAATTGCCAAGTATCAAATTATCCAAGACATTTTAGAGTTACTACATGTAGTATTTTCCAATTCCAACCATATAACAATTTAACGAAGAAGAAACTTCGCCATGAATACTATGAGTAGAGCCTAAGGACATACTTGTCCATATGCTACAGCGGAGCGTGTCTCTCTCCCACAAAGTGAATGCTAGGATCCATTTTATTCAAACAAAACAAAAAACAAAAACAAACCGACGCTCCAAGCAAAGTGCATAAGATGTGACGGAATAAAAATATAGTTTCGGGGGAGGAACCCGATAATGTTGTCGATGAAGAAGGGGATGCCTTGGGCATCCCCAAGCTTAGACGCTTGAGTCTTCTTAGAATATGCAGGGGTGAACCACCGGGGCATCCCCAAGCTTAGAGCTTTCACTCTCCTTGATCATATTGCATCATACTCCTCTCTTGATCCTTGAAAACTTCCTCCACACAAAACTCGAAACAACTCATTAGAGGGTTAGTGCACAATAAAAATTAACATGTTCAGAGGTGACACAATAATTCTTAACACTTCTGGATATTGCATAAAGCTACTGGACATTAATGGATCAAAGAAATTCATCCAACATAGCAAAAGAGGCAATGCGAAATAAAAGACAGAATCTGTCAAAACAGAACAGTCCGTAAAGATGGATTTTATTAGGGCACCAGACTTGCTCAAATGAAAATTCCCAAATTGAATGAAAGTTGCGTACATATCTGAGGATCACTCACGTAAATTGGCTTAATTTTATGAGTTACCTACAGAGAATTAGACCCAGATTCGTGACAGCAAAGAAATCTGTTTCTCGCGCAGTAATCCAAATCTAGTATTTACTTTACTATCAAAGACTTTACTTGGCACAACAAAACATAAAACTAAGATAAGGAGAGGTTGCTACAGTAGTAAACAACTTCCAAGACTCAAATATAAAACAAAAGTACTGTAGTAAAAACATGGGTTGTCTCCCATAAGCGCTTTCTTTAACGCCTTTCAGCTAGGCGCGTAAAGTGTATATCAAGTATTATCAAGAGACGAAGCATCAACATCATAATTTGTTCTAATAATAGAATCATAAGGTAACTTCATTCTCTTTCTAGGGAAGTGTTCCATACCTTTCTTGAGAGGAAATTGATATTTAATATTACCTTCCTTCATATCAATAGTAGCACCAACTGGTTCGAAGAAAAGGTCTTCCCAATATAATGGGGCAAGATGCATTGCATTCAATATCCAAGACAACAAAATCAACGGGGACAAGGTTATTGTTAACCATAATATGAACATTATCAACTCTCCCCAAAGGTTTCTTTTTAGCATTATCAGCGAGATTAACATCCGGATAACAGTTTTTCAATGGTGGCAAGTCAAGCATATCATAGACTTTCTTAGGCATAACAGAAATACTTGCACCAAGATCACATAAAGCATTACAATCAAAATCTTTGACTCTCATTTTAATGATGGGCTCCCAACCATCCTCTAGCTTTCTAGGAATAGAAGTTTCAAGTTTTAGTTTCTCTTCTCTAGCTTTTATGAGAGCATTTGTAATATGTTTTGTGAAAGCCAAGCATTGGGACTCTTAGCAAGTTTTTGCAAGAACTTTATAACTTCAGAGATGTGGCAATCATCAAAATCTAAATCATTACAATCTAAAGCAATGGGATTATCATCCCCAAGGTTGGAAAAAAATTTCAGCAGTTTTATCACAGGCAGTTTCAGCAGTTTTAGCAGTTTCAGGTAATTTTGCGCGCTTTGCACTAGGAGTAGAAACATTGCCAACACCAATTATTTTATTATTGATAGTAGGAGGTGCAGCAACATGTGAATCATTAGCATTGCTAGTGGTGGTAATAGTCCAAACTTTAGCTACATTTTTCTCTTTAGCTAGTTTTTCATTTTCTTCTCTATCCCACCTAGCACGCAGTTCAACCATTAATCTTATATTCTCATTAATTCTAACTTGGATGGAATTTGCTGTAGTAACAATTTTATTTTCAATATCCCTATTAGGCATAACTTTCGATTTCAAAAGATCAACATCAGAGGCAAGACTATCAACCTTAGAAGCAAGAATATCAATTTTATTGAGCTTTTCCTCCACAGATTTGTTAAAGGCAATTTGTGTACTAATAAATTCTTTAAGCATAGCTTCAAGTCCAGGGGGTGTATTCCTATTATTGTTGTAAGAATTCCCATAAGAATTAGCATAACCATTACCATTATTATAAGGATATGGCCTATAGTTATTACTAGAATTGTTCTGATAAGCATTGTTGTTGAAATTATTATTTTTAATGAAGTTTACATCAACATGTTCTTCTTGGGCAACCAATGAAGCTAACGGAACATTATGAGGATCAACATTAGTCCTATCATTCACAAGCATAGACATAATAGCACCAACCTTATCATTCAAGGAAGAGGATTCTTCAACAGAATTTACCTTCTTACCTTGTGGAGCTCTTTCCGTGTGCCATTCAGAGTAATTAACCATCATATTATCAAGAAGCTTTGTTGCTTCACCAAGAGTGATGGACATAAAGGTACCTCCAGCAGCTGAATCCAATAAATTCCGCGAAGAAAAATTTAGTCCCGCATAGAAGGTTTGGATGATCATCCAAGTAGTCGATCCATGGGTTGGGCAATTTTTAACCAAAGATTTCATTCTTTCCCAAGCTTGAGCAACATGTTCATTATCCAATTGTTTAAAATTCATTATGCTACTCCTCAAAGATATAATTTTAGCAGGGGATAATATCTACCAATAAAAGCATCCGTGCATTTAGTCCAGGAATCAATACTATTCTTAGGCAGAGATAGCAACCAATCTTTAGCTCTTCCTCTTAATGAGAAAGGGAACAATTTTAATTTAATAATGTCACCATCTACATCTTTATACTTTTGCATTTCACACAATTCAACAAAATTATTGAGATGGGCAGCAGCATCATCGAACCGACACTGAGAAAATTGCTCTCGCATAACAAGATTCAGTAAAGCAGGTTTAATTTCAAAGAATTCCGCTGTAGTAGCAGGTGGAGAAATAGGTGTGCATAAGAAATCATTATTATTTGTGCTAGTGAAGTCACACAACTTAGTATTTTCAGGGGTGGCCATTTTAGCAGTAGTAAATAAAATACACTAGATAAAGTAAATGCAAGTAAACTAATTTTTTTGTGTTTTTGATATAGAGTGCAAGACAGTAAATAAAGTAAAACTAGCAACTAATTTTTTTGTGTTTTGATATAAGTGCAGCAAACAAAGTAGTAAATAAAATAAAGCAAGACAAAAACAAAGTAAAGAGGTTGGGAAGTGGAGACTCCCCTTGCGGCGTGTCTTGATCTCCCCGCAACGGCGCCGTAAATTTGCTTGATGCGTGTAATTGACACGTCCGTTGGGAACCCCAAGAGGAAGGTGTGATGCGCACAGCGGCAAGTTTCCCTCAGTAAGAAACCAAGGTTTAATCGAACCGAGTAGGAGTCAAGAAGCACGTTGAAGGTTGATGGCGGCGGGATGTAGTGCGGCGCAACACCGGAGATTCCGGCGCCAACGTGGAACCTGCACAACACAACCAAAGTACTTTGCCCCAACGAAACAGATGAGGTTGTCAATCTCACCGGCTTGCTGTAACAAAGGGTTAACCGTATTGTGTGGAAGATGATTGTTTGCAAGAAAACAGTAAAACAAGTATTGCAGCAGATTTGTATTTCAGTATTAAAAGAATGGACCGGGGTCCACAGTTCACTAGAGGTGTCTCTCCCATCAGATAAAAGCATGTTGGGTGAACAAATTACAGTCGGGCAATTGACAAATAGAGAGGGCATAACAATGCACATACATGTCATGATAAGTACAGTGAGATTTAATTTGGCATTACGACAAAGTACATAGACCGCCATCCAACTGCATCTATGCCTAAAAAGTCCACCTTCGAAGTTATCATCCGAACCCCTCCGAGTATTAAGTTGTAAAACAACGGACAATTGCATTAAGTATTGCGCGTAATGTAATCAATAACTACATCCTCGGACATAGCATCAATGTTTTATCCCTAGTGGCAACAAGCACATCCATAACCTTAGGGGTTTCTGTCACTCCCCGCATTCACGGAGACATGAACCCACTATCGAGCATAAATACTCCCTCTTGGAGTTACTAGCATCAACTTGGCCGGAGCCTCTACTAATAACGGAGAGCATGCAAGATCATAAACAACACATAGGTAATAACTTGATAATTAACATAACATGGTATTCTCTATCCATCGGATCCCGACAAACACAACATATAGAATTACAGATAGATGATCTTGATCATGTTAGGCAGCTCACAAGATCCGACAATGAAGCACAATGAGGAGAAGACAACCATCTAGCTACTTCTATGGACCCATAGTCCAGGGGTGAACTACTCACTCATCACTCCGGAGGCGACCATGGCGGTGTAGAGTCCTCCGGGAGATGAATCCCCTCTCCGGCAGGGTGCCGGAGGAGATCTCCATAATCCCCCGAGATGGGATTGGCGGCGGCGGCGTCTCAGTAAGGTTTTCCGTATCGTGGTTTTTCGCATCAGGGGTTTCGCGACGGAGGCTTTAAGCAGGCGGAAGGGCAACGTGGGGGCCACACGAGGGCCCCACACCACAGGTCGGCGCCGCCAAGACCTGGGCCGCGCCGCCCTATGGTGGCGGCCCCTCGTGGCCCCACTTCGACTCCTCTTCGGTCTTCCGAAGCTTCGTGGAAAAATAGGACCCCGGGTTTTGATTTCGTCCAATTCCGAGAATATTTCGTTACTAGGATTTCTGAAACCAAAAACAGCTAGAACAAAGAATCGGCTCTTCGATATCTTGTTAATAGGTTAGTTCCAGAAAATGCACGAATATGACATAAAGTGTGCATAAAACATGTAGGTATCATCAATAATATGGCATGGAACATAAGAAATTATCGATACATCGGAGGCGTATCAGTGATTGGTCCGCCGTCGCCGTCGCCGGCTGGGACCAGTGACCTCTCGACGGACACCTTGATGGCGGTAATCGAGCCGACGAGCTCCCCGACGCCTAGCTCGATCATGTTGCAGCAGCTCACTTCTTTCCTGGCGGTGCCGCCCCGTTACGCGAAGCAGAATGGATGGCGGCGTGTGTTGCCTATCTGCGTTTGCATCAACAAGAAGGTTATACAATAATCTTCGTTTAGTCATACTGCAATGTAGTTACTCGAAGATCGGAGGGAGTAGTTTAGTTCGAAGTAGGGTTCGTTCGGATGTATTTTGGACTTGTATAGTAGTACTACTACTCCAGAACTATTAGCTAGCTAGTTGGAGTGCTAGAATGCAGCTCGGAGTATTATAGTATTTTGGCAGTACTACTAGTATATGTATGTGACTGCAAGTTCAAACTAAAATGGAGTATTTCTTGCTAATGTTGTTCTTTTGGAGTCATCATTTTTTTTCTGAACGTGTTAACTATGCTATTGTCTAAGGATTCGTTTAGATTTCTTTGGTTGAATTCATATTTCTTCTCTTCCTAATTTGCAAAACTGCACTGTCATGGGCATTCTTACAAGGTCGCTGAAGTTTCGAAGTTTCTTAATGTATACTGCGTAGGGTGTACCCCCTTAACATGGATCTGTTGCATTTTTTGGTTGTATTTTTTTGGCAATTTTCAGGACCATAAAATAGCACGCCTTCAGTTGAAATTTGAATTACTTTTCGAAAAATGGCCGATACTAGCATGGAGTAGTAAAGTTTTTTTGTACTCCCTCGGTCCCACCAAAAGTGTCTCACCTTTGTTAAAATTTAGATGGATAGATGTATTTTTTTTTACAAAGTTGAGACAACTTTGGTGGGACGGAGCCACGGAGTCCTAGTTGATGGCGAGAAGGTTGATGCCTTGCTAGGTTGGTGTACGTTGCAAAAAGAACAAGGTTGGTGTATTTGTTTTATTTGTTCACCATAATACTGACATGGCCATCGATTTGATTAGAAAACACAAGCCTGGGACGTTTCACTTATTTATTGTGGGAAGCACGATTAATGGACTGTAATGATGGGGCTACTCCTATAGTCCGTCTGCTCCTACTCGGGTGTCGGGTCACAGTCACACTCTCCTCTTTTTTTGAACACATTCACACTCTCCTCTTTTTTGAACACATTCACACTCTACTCTTTTTTTGAACACATTCACACTCTCCTCGAAACTGCAGTAGGCAGTATATGCATAAGAGGAGGAGCGTGTCGGTTCACCTCCGTCGTCTATCCCCACTCCGCCCAGCTTCCATAGCACGCGCCTGCGTCTCCGCCATGGCGCTTTTGCATCCTATCCAGCAGTGCCCAGTTTGAAGATCCTCTGTTCTCCATCTCAAACCCCCACCCACCGCCATTGATCGCCATCTCTCTCCCAAAGTTCCAACCAGTAAATCTCCCAAGAAAACCCCCAACCCCATTGTACCACCTGCCTCCTTGCGATGGCGAAATCGAGCACGGTCTGTGGATCTGGGCTGTTTCACAAGGTGTTTACGGAAGGCCCCCTTGAAGTGCTCATCAGCCAGTGCGACGCCATCACCGCCGCGTCCCTAGTCGGTTCCTCCAAAAGTATTCTTCAGTCAGCCAAATACAGTACCACTCTGCCTGCTTCTCAGCCGTTTGGCCTTCCGTGTGTTCTCCGTTGTGACCCGGCGGATAAACCATGGGAGTTCAAGGAGGATTTGCCTGTCCACAGCAAGTGCAAACTAGTGCCGCTGGACAGGTTCTCCTATGATTGCCTAATGCCACACGGTAAGGATGAGAAGCGGGTAGGCGCCAATGGAGATTGGATCGCCATGGTTGGCCCCAAAGGCAAGTGGAACCTCCTCAATGTCTACACTCATCGCAAGATTAAGCTTCCATCTTTGACGAAGAAGTTTGAAACCACACGCAATCCACTTATATTCGAGTATGAGGGTGATGCTATTCAACTGCAGAAGATAGCTATTTGCCAAGTTCCTACAACTGCTAGGGGGTATAAAGATTTCTCCCTTGTCGCAATCTTCGACTTTGCAATTGCCTACCTCCATGGCGAATATCCTCGTACATGGATATTTCTTGAAAACCAGTTTCGGGACGGCGCCATATACTGCGATGCAATTATACATAACGGACTTGTGTTCGCCGTTACTGAGCTTGGAAATGTTTATGCATGGGATCCTAATCAATTTGGTAACATTTCCTCCCTATCTTTTTTATATACGTAACTTATATAGTATTTCACCTCTTATATATTTGTTGAACTGTCTTGGCATCTTTTGGCTTAAAGGAATTCCATAGGCGCACACCATAACCCTCTTGTGGTATGGACATATATAGAATTTAACATCTATAGGAATTTTAGTATGGTCTAATGTGCATGTTGTTCCGTAGGAAAAAGGCCCCTACTAATTAAGTTTCTTTATTATTACTCCCTGGAAAATTTAAGGTAGAGTAGAAATAGAATCAATAAAGGTGCCATGCAATATTGATAAAGACTTTCATTTGTTTATATTCCCCGGTTCTAGAGAATAAGGAGTACTATATTCAAACCATCTAAAATTTGGACCAATATTTTGGGGAACATGTTTTAAATCCATATGAAGTTTTACCAAGATGTTCGAAATATATTTCAAACCATCTTATGTTCGACCATGATTTTATAAAGTACTAGTATTGGCATCTACAATATCAAATCAATATCACTAGTAGATAAATCATGAAATATATTTTCATGTGATGTGTTCTTTCCTTTTTCAAGGTCCTATAGTGCTCCCTGCTCCATTCCTTCCGTGGACGGCTGGATTTGATGGCGATGATGATTTTGACTCTAATAGTCGTACGTGGTGGCTGGCAAGATCTCAAGATCGTTCTAGACTTCTCCTGGTCTATGCACGTGGCGTAGTGAATTTTGACGCTGACGGTGCTCCAACTTATTATGATAGTACCCCTTCTGTCCATTGCGGTCGCGCTGTTCACAGCTATTCGGGGTATACCTGCTTTGTATTCTCGAATGACACTAGTCGGTTACTTCCAGCCAACCCGTGGGAAAGGGTTACTAATCTTGGAGACTATTCTATGTTCCTTGGGTTGAACTATCCGATTTTCATGCCAGTGGGTGGTGCAACATTTCCCCCAGGATATTTGACAAGAAGAAACTGCATCTACACCACGCCTCAGGCCATTGGCTCTCCATTTGACACATCACATCAAGAAATTTTCCGCTTCAGTCTAAATGGCGAAGACCACCAAAGCATCTCTTTCTCAAGCAGCGGTCCAGGGGCCAACTGGCATACGGGGTTTTTGTTCATCCCAAGCTACACCAACGCGCTGGACTGGAACAAAGACAATCAGAGTTAGGGATATTTATGTAATAGTAGGATCATACTACTAGCTACCTCAGTTGGTCTTGACTCATATTTAACTATTTATAGCTAATGTACTTAGGTGATAAATTGATGCTATTTGCATGAACCCAGGTGCTTCTTGTAATTTGATCAAATACGGTCTATACACATGCATGGTTGTTTGGTTGTTTCAGTGTCCCTAGAGGCATACATATATACTGTTATTTAGCAATCTTTATTACAGTACAAAGGTCTTAACCTCATGGTTCACGAAAGTATAAACGTAGATCAGCCATCTAAACATAGAAGACATTCTAGTGTATGATTCTTACATATACACATCAACATCCTATCGGAAAATCTTAATGTGAATTGTACTGGTTGTACAAACCCGTGCATCATTCTCTAGCCGGTTGCACCCAAAAACCAAATCGTGGTACTTAATAGTTGACTGTATGTAGGACAACATACGGATCCAATGCGAAGCCATGGGTATCACCTGCATGACAGAACCATATTTCACATGGTTGGAGGTACTCCATATGGCATTTAAAATCATTCCTTGTCCTTCATATGACCCTAAAAATAGTACTCCCTCTCTCACAGTTTATAAGGCACGCGCGTACTTCTAGATCGCAAATTTGATCAAGTTAGCATTAGTTATATGTTATAAAAATTATATCATTAGAAAGTTCAGATGTTCTATTTTCTAATGATATAAATTTTGTATTATATAATTTTAATTATATAGGTTAAATTTGCAACCTAGGGGTACGCG
>NC_061510.1:265229521-265259447 GCF_022539505.1 Lolium rigidum | reverse complement strand
AATCCATTGACCGTGATGTCTACAACATTGACTAATTGCCGTCAGCGCACGTGCGTGTAGCCGGACGCACCCGGGGGTACAAAATTGGTTCAAACAACACCCCACCATGATAGTGTGCACACTATGTGGACAAACACAATTTTTTAGGTCATTCCCACATTGCGAGGCTCGCTTTCCAGGGAAACCCTAATCCATTGACAAATTGCCGTCAGCGCATGTGCGTGTAGCCGGACGCACCCGGGGGTACAAAATTGGTTCAAAAAACACCCCACCATGATAGTGTTCACACCATGTGGACACACACGATTTTTGGGGTCATTCCCACAATCCGAGGCTCGCTTTCCAGGGAAACCCTAATCCATTGACCGTGATGTCTATAACATTGACTAATTGCCGTCAACGCATGTGCGTGTAGCCGGACGCACCCGGGGGTACAAAATTTGTTCAAACAACACCCCACCATGATAGTGTACGCACACAATTTTTTGGGTCATTCCCACCCTCCGAGGCTCGCTTTCCAGGGAAACCCTAATACATTGACAAATTGCCGTCAGCGCATGTGCGTGTAGCCGGACGCACCCGGGGGTACAAAATTGGTTCAAACAACACCCCACCATGATAGTGTACACACCATGTGGACACACACGATTTTTGGGGTCATTCCCACAATCCGAGGCTTGCTTTCCAGGGAAACCCTAATCCATTGGCCGTGATGTCTACAACATTGACTAATTGCCGTCAGCGCATGTGCGTGTAGCCGGACGCACCCGGTGGTAAAAAATTTGATCAAACAACACCCCACCATGATAGTGTACACACCATGTGGACAAACACAATTTTTTGGGTCATTCCCACATCGCGAGGCTCGCTTTCCAGGGAAACCCTAATCCATTGACAAATTGCCATCAGCGCATGTGCGTGTAGCCGGACGCACCCGGGGCTACAAAATTGGTTCAAACAACACCCCACCATGATATTGTACACACCATGTGGACACACACGATTTTTTGGGTCATTCCCACAATCCGAGGCTCGCTTTCCAGGGGAACCCTAATCCATTGACCGTGTTGTCTACAACATTGACTAATTGCCGTCGGCACATGTGCGTGTAGCCGGACGCACCCGGGGGTACAAAATTGGTTCAAACAACACCCCACCATGATAGTGTACACACCATGTGGACACACACAATTTTTGGGTCATTCCCACCCTCCGAGGCTCGCTTTCCAGGGAAACCCTAACCAATTGACAAATTGCCGTCAGCGCATGTGCGTGTAGCCGGACGCACCCGGGGGTACAAAATTGGTTCAAACAACACCCCACCATGATAGTGTACACACCATGTGGACACACACGATTTTTGGGGTCATTCCGTGATGTCTACAACATTGACTAATTTTCGTCAGCGCATGTGCGTGTAGCCGGATGCACATGGGGGTACAAAATTGGTTCAAACAACACCCCACCATGATAGTGTTCACACCATGTGGACACACACGAATTTTGCGGTCATTCCCACTATCGAGGCTCGCATTCCAGGGAAACCCTAATCCATTGACCGTGATGTCTACAACATTGACTAATTGCCGTCAGCGCATGTGCGTGTAGCCGGACGCACCCGGGGGTACAAAATTGGTTCAAACAACACCCACCATGATAGTGTTCACACCATGTGGACACACACGAATTTTGGGGTCCTTCCCACAATCCGAGGCTCGCTTTCCAGGGAAACCCTAATCCATTGACCGTGATGTCTACAACATTGACTAATTGCCGTCAGCGCATGTGCGTGTAGCCGGACGCACCCGGGGGTACAAAATTGGTTCAAACAACACCCCACCATGATAGTGTACACACCATGTGGACAAACACAACTTTTTAGGTCATTCCCACATTGCGAGGCTCGCTTTCCACGGAAACCCTAATCCATTGAGAAATTGCCGTCGCCGCATGTGCGTGTAGCCGGACGCACCCGGGGTACAAAATTGGTTGAAACAACCCCCCACCATGATAGTGTTCACACCATGTGGACACACACGATTTTTGGGGTCATTCCCACAATCCGAGGCTCGCTTTCCGGGAAACCCTAATCCATTGAATGTGATGTCTATAACATTGACTAATTGCCGTCAGCGCATGTGCGTGTAGCTGGACGCACCCGGGGTACAAAATTTGTTGAAACAACACCCCACCATGACAGTGCACACACCATGTGGACACACACAATTTTTTGGGTCATTCCCACCCTCCGAGGCTCACTTTCCAGGGAAACCCTAATACATTGACAAATTGCCGTCGGCGCCTGTGCGTGTAGCCGGACGCACCCGGGGGTACAAAATTGGTTCAAACAACACCCCACCATGATAGTGTACACACCATGTGGACACACACGATTTTGGGGTCATTCCCACAATCCGAGGCTCGCTTTCCGGGGAAACCCTAATCCATTGACCGTGATGTCTACAACATTGACGAATTGCCGTCGCGCGCATGTGCGTGTAGCCGGACGCACCCGGGGGTAAAAAATTGGTTCAAACAACACCCCACCATGATAGTGTACGCACACAATTTTTTGGGTCATTCCCACCCTCCGAGGCTCGCTTTCCAGGGAAACCCTAATACATTGACAAATTGCCGTCGGCGCATGTGCGTGTAGCCGGACGCACCCGGGGGTACAAAATTGGTTCAAACAACACCCCACCATGATAGTGTACACACCATGTGGACACACATGATTTTTGGGGTCATTCCCACAATCCGAGGCTTGCTTTCCAGGGAAACCCTAATCCATTGACCGTGATGTCTACAACATTGACTAATTGCCGTCAGCGCATGTGCGTGTAGCCGGACGCACCCGGTGGTAAAAAATTTGTTCAAACAACACCCCACCATGATAGTCTACACACCATGTGGACAAACACAATTTTTTGGGTCGTTCCCACATCGCGAGGCTCGCTTTCCAGGGAAACCCTAATCCATTGACAAATTGCCATCAGCGCATGTGCGTGTAGCCGGACGCACCCGGGGGTACAAAATTGGTTCAAACAACACCCCACCATGATAATGTACACACCATGTGGACACACACGATTTTTTGGGTCATTCCCACAATCCGAGGCTCGCTTTCCAGGGAAACCCTAATCCATTGACCGTGTTGTCTACAACATTGACTAATTGCCGTCAGCGCATGTGCGTGTAGCCGGACGCACCCGGGGGTACAAAATTGGTTCAAACAACACCCCACCATGATAGTGTACACACCATGTGGACACACACAATTTTTGGGTCATTCCCACCCTCCGAGGCTCGCTTTCCGGGGAAACCCTAACCAATTGACAAATTGCCGTCAGCGCATGTGCGTGTAGCCGGACGCACCCGGGGTACAAAATTGGTTCAAACAACACCCCACCATGATAGTGTACACACCATGTGGACACACACGATTTTTGGGGTCATTCCCACAATGCGAGGTTCGCTTTCCAGGGAAACCCTAATCCATTGACCGTGATGTCTACAACATTGACTAATTTCCGTCAGCGCATGTGCGTGTAGCCGGACGCACATGGGGGTACAAAATTGGTTCAAACAACACCCCACCATGATAGTGTTCACACCATGTGGACACACACGAATTTTGCGGTCATTCCCACTATCGAGGCTCGCATTCCAGGGAAACCCTAATCCATTGACCGTGATGTCTACAACATTGACTAATTGCCGTCAGCGCATGTGCGTGTAGCCGGACGCACCCGGGGGTACAAAATTGGTTCAAACAACACCCACCATGATAGTGTTCACACCATGTGGACACGCACGAATTTTGGGGTCATTCCCACAATCCGAGGCTCCCTTTCCAGGGAAACCATAATCCATTGACCGTGATGTCTACAACATTGACTAATTGCCGTCAGCGCATGTGCGTGTAGCCGGACGCACCCGGGGGTACAAAATTGGTTCAAACAACACCCCACCATGATAGTGTACACACCATGTGGACAAACACAACTTTTTAGGTCATTCCCACATTGCGAGGCTCGCTTTCCACGGAAACCCTAATCCATTGACAAATTGCCGTCAGCGCATGTGCGTGTAGCCGGACGCACCCCGGGGTACAAAATTGGTTCAAACAACACCCCACCATGATAGTGTTCACACCATGTGGACACACACGATTTTTGGGGTCATTCCCACAATCCGAGGATCGCTTTCCAGGGAAACCCTAATCCATTGAACGTGATGTCTATAACATTGACTAATTGCCGTCAGCGCATGTGCGTGTAGCCGGACGCACCCGGGGGTACAAAATTTGTTGAAACAACACCCCACCATGACAGTGCACACACCATGTGGACACACACAATTTTTTGGGTCATTCCCACCCTCCGAGGCTCACTTTCCAGGGAAACCCTAATACATTGACAAATTGCCGTCAGCGCCTGTGCGTGTAGCCGGACGCACCCGGGGTACAAAATTGGTTCAAACAACACCCCACCATGATAGTGTACACACCATGTGGACACACACGATTTTTGGGGTCATTCCCACAATCCGAGGCTCGCTTTCCGGGGAAACCCTAATCCATTGACCGTGATGTCTACAACATTGACTAATTGCCGTCGACGCATGTGCGTGTAGCCGGACGCACCCGGGGGTAAAAAATTGGTTCAAACAACACCCCACCATGATAGTGTACGCACACAATTTTTTGGGTCATTCCCACCCTCCGAGGCTCGCTTTCCGGGGAAACCCTAATACATTGACAAATTGCCGTCGAGCGCATGTGCGTGTAGCCGGACGCACCCGAGGGTACAAAATTGGTTCAAACAACACCCCACCATGATAGTGTACACACCATGTGGACACACACGATTTTTGGGGTCATTCCCACAATCCGAGGCTTGCTTTCCAGGGAAACCCTAATCCATTGACCGTGATGTCTACAACATTGACTAATTGCCGTGAGCGCATGTGCGTGTAGCCGGACGCACCCGGTGGTAAAATTTTTGTTCAAACAACACCCCACCATGATAGTGTACACACCATGTGGACAAACACAATTTTTTTGGGTCATTCCCACATTGCGAGGCTCGCTTTCCAGGGAAACCCTAATCCATTGACAAATTGCCGTCAGCGCATGTGCGTGTAGCCGGACGCACCCGGGGCTACAAAATTGGTTCAAACAACACCCCACCATGATAGTGTACACACCATGTGGACACACACGATTTTTTGGGTCATTCCCACAATCCGAGGCTCGCTTTCCAGGGAAACCCTAATCCATTGACCGTGCTGTCTACAACATTGACTAATTGCCGTCAGCGCATGTGCGTGTAGCCGGACGCACCCGGGGGTACAAAATTGGTTCAAACAACACCCCACCATGATAGTGTACACACCATGTGGACACACACAATTTTTGGGTCATTCCCACCCTCCGAGGCTCGCTTTCCAGGGAAACCCTAACCAATTGACAAATTGCCGTCAGCGCATGTGCGTGTAGCCGGAAGCACCCGGGGGTACAAAATTGGTTCAAACAACACCCCACCATGATAGTGTACACACCATGTGGACACACACGATTTTTGGGGTCATTCCCACAATCCGAGGTTCGCTTTCCAGGGAAACCCTAATCCATTGACCGTGCTGTCTACAACATTGACTAATTGCCGTCAGCGCATGTGCGTGTAGCCGGACGCACATGGGGGTACAAAATTGGTTCAAACAACACCCCACCATGATAGTGTTCACACCATGTGGACACACACGAATTTTGCGGTCATTCCCACAATCGAGGCTCGCTTTCCCGGGAAACCCTAATCCATTGACCGTGATGTCTACAACATTGACTAATTGCCGTCGCCGCATGTGCGTGTAGCCGGACGCACCCGGGGTACAAAATTGGTTCAAACAACACCCCACCATGATAGTGTTCACACCATGTGGACACACACGAATTTTGGGGTCATTCCCACAATCCGAGGCTCGCTTTCCAGGGAAACCCTAATCCATTGACCGTGATGTCTACAACATTGACTAATTGCCATCAGCGCATGTGCGTGTAGCCGGACGCACCCGGGGTACAAAATTGGTTCAAACAACACCCCACCATGATAGTGTACACACCATGTGGACAAACACAACTTTTTAGGTCATTCCCACATTGCGAGGCTCGCTTTCCACGGAAACCCTAATCCATTGAGAAATTGCCGTCAGCGCATGTGCGTGTAGCCGGACGCACCCGGGGGTACAAAATTGGTTCAAACAACACCCCACCATGATAGTGTTCACACCATGTGGACACACACGATTTTTGGGGTCATTCCCACAATCCGAGGCTCGCTTTCCGGGAAACCCTAATCCATTGAACGTGATGTCTATAACATTGACTAATTGCCGTCAGCGCATGTGCGTGTAGTCTGGACGCACCCGGGGGTACAAAATTTGTTGAAACAACACCCCACCATGACAAGTGCACACACCATGTGGACACACACAATTTTTTGGGTCATTCCCACCCTCCGAGGCTCACTTTCCGTGGAAACCCTAATACATTGACAAATTGCCGTCGGCGCTCGTGCGTGTAGCCGGACGCACCCGGGGTACAAAATTGGTTCAAACAACACCCCACCATGATAGTGTACACACCATGTGGACACACACGATTTTTGGGGTCATTCCCACAATCCGAGGCTCGCTTTCCGGGGAAACCCTAATCCATTGACCGTGATGTCTACAACATTGACTAATTGCCGTCAGCGCATGTGCGTGTAGCCGGACGCACCCGGGGTAAAAAATTGGTTCAAACAACACCTCACCATGATAGTGTACGCACACAATTTTTTGGGTCATTCCCACCCTCCGAGGCTCGCTTTCCAGGGAAACCCTAATACATTGACAAATTGCCGTCAGCGCATGTGCGTGTAGCCGGACGCACCCGAGGGTACAAAATTGGTTCAAACAACACCCCACCATGATAGTGTACACACCATGTGGACACACACGATTTTTGGGGTCATTCCCACAATCCGAGGCTTGCTTTCCAGGGAAACCCTAATCCATTGACCGTGATGTCTACAACATTGACTAATTGCCGTGAGCGCATGTGCGTGTAGCCGGACGCACCCGGTGGTAAAATTTTTGTTCAAACAACACCCCACCATGATAGTGTACACACCATGTGGACAAACACAATTTTTTTGGGTCATTCCCACATTGCGAGGCTCGCTTTCCGGGGAAACCCTAATCCATTGACAAATTGCCGTCGGCGCATGTGCGTGTAGCCGGACGCACCCGGGCTACAAAATTGGTTCAAACAACACCCCACCATGATAGTGTACACACCATGTGGACACACACGATTTTTTGGGTCATTCCCACAATCCGAGGCTCGCTTTCCGGGGAAACCCTAATCCATTGACCGTGTTGTCTACAACATTGACTAATTGCCGTCGGCGCATGTGCGTGTAGCCGGACGCACCCGGGGGTACAAAATTGGTTCAAACAACACCCCACCATGATAGTGTACACACCATGTGGACACACACAATTTTTGGGTCATTCCCACCCTCCGAGGCTCGCTTTCCGGGGAAACCCTAACCAATTGACAAATTGCCGTCGGCGCATGTGCGTGTAGCCGGAAGCACCCGGGGTTCAAAATTGGTTCAAACAACACCCCACCATGATAGTGTACACACCATGTGGACACACACGATTTTTGGGGTCATTCCCACAATCCGAGGTTCGCTTTCCGGGAAACCCTAATCCATTGACCGTGTTGTCTACAACATTGACTAATTGCCGTCAGCGCATGTGCGTGTAGCCGGACGCACATGGGGGTACAAAATTGGTTCAAACAACACCCCACCATGATAGTGTTCACACCATGTGGACACACACGAATTTTGCGGTCATTCCCACAATCGAGGCTCGCTTTCCAGGGAAACCCTAATCCATTGACCGTGATGTCTACAACATTGACTAATTGCCGTCAGCGCATGTGCGTGTAGCCGGACGCACCCGGGGGTACAAAATTGGTTCAAACAACACCCCACCATGATAGTGTTCACACCATGTGGACACACACGAATTTTGGGGTCATTCCCACAATCCGAGGCTCGCTTTCCAGGGAAACCCTAATCCATTGACCGTGATGTCTACAACATTGACTAATTGCCATCAGCGCATGTGCGTGTAGCCGGACGCACCCGGGGTACAAAATTGGTTCAAACAACACCCCACCATGATAGTGTACACACCATGTGGACAAACACAACTTTTTAGGTCATTCCCACATTGCGAGGCTCGCTTTCCACGGAAACCCTAATCCATTGAGAAATTGCCGTCGCGCGCATGTGCGTGTAGCCGGACGCACCCGGGGTACAAAATTGGTTCAAACAACACCCCACCATGATAGTGTTCACACCATGTGGACACACACGATTTTTGGGGTCATTCCCACAATCCGAGGCTCGCTTTCCAGGGAAACCCTAATCCATTGAACGTGATGTCTATAACATTGACTAATTGCCGTCAGCGCATGTGCGTGTAGCCGGACGCACCCGGGGGTACAAAATTTGTTGAAACAACACCCCACCATGACAGTGCACACACCATGTGGACACACACAATTTTTTGGGTCATTCCCACCCTCCGAGGCTCGCTTTCCGGGAAACCCTAATACATTGACAAATTGCCGTCAGCGCCTGTGCGTGTAGCCGGACGCACCCGGGTGTACAAAATTGGTTCAAACAACACCCCACCATGATAGTGTACACACCATGTGGACACACACAATTTTATGGGTCATTCCCACCCTCCGAGGCTCGCTTTCCAGGGAAACCCTAATCCATTGACCGTGATGTCTACAACATTGACTAATTGCCGTCAGCGCATGTGCGTGTAGCTGGACGCACCCGGGGGTACAAAATTGTTTCGAACAACACCCCACCATGATAGTGTACACACCATGTGGACAAACACAATTTTTTGGGTCATTCCCACATTGCGAGGCTCGCTTTCTAGGGAAACCCTAATCCATTGACAAATTGCCGTCAGCGCATGTGCGTGTAGCCGGAGCACCCGGGGGTGCAAAATTGGTTCAAACAACACCCCACCATGATAGTGTACACACCATGTGGACACACACGATTTTTTGGGTCATTCCCACAATCCGAGGCTCGCTTTCCAGGGAAACCCTAATCCATTGACCATGCTGTCTACAACATTGACTAATTGCCGTCAGCGCATGTGCGTGTAGCCGGACGCACCCGGGGTACAAAATTGGTTCGAACAACACCCCACCATGATAGTGTACACACCATGTGGACACACACAATTTTATGGGTCATTCCCACCCTCCGAGGCTCGCTTTCCAGGGAAACCCTAATCCATTGACCGTGCTGTCTACAACATTGACTAATTGCCGTCAGCGCATGTGCGTGTAGCCGGACGCAGCCGGGGGTACAAAATTGGTTCAAACAACACCCCACCATGATAGTGTACACACCATGTGGACACACACAATTTTTGGGTCATTCCCACCCTCCGAGGCTCGCTTTCCAGGGAAACCCTAACCAATTGACAAATTGCCGTCAGCGCATGTGCGTGTAGCCGGACGCACCCGGGGGTACAAAATTGGTTCAAACAACAACCCACCATGATAGTGTACACACCATGTGGACACACACGATTTTTGGGGTCATTCCCACAATCCGAGGTTCGCTTTCCAGGGAAACCCTAATCCATTGACCGTGCTGTCTACAACATTGACTAATTGCCGTCAGCGCATGTGCGTGTAGCCGGACGCACATGGGGGTACAAAATTGGTTCAAACAACACCCCACCATGATAGTGTTCACACCATGTGGACACACACGAATTTTGCGGTCATTCCCACAATCGAGGCTCGCTTTCCAGGGAAACCCTAATCCATTGACCGTGATGTCTACAACATTGACTAATTGCCGTCAGCGCATGTGCGTGTAGCCGGACGCACCCGGGGGTACAAAATTGGTTCAAACAACACCCCACCATTATAGTGTTCACACCATGTGGACACACACGAATTTTGGGGTCATTCCCACAATCCGAGGCTCGCTTTCTAGGGAAACCCTAATCCATTGACCGTGATGTCTACAACATTGACTAATTGCCGTCCGCGCATTTGCGTTTAGCCGGACGCACCCGGGGGTACAAAATTTGTTCAAACAACACCCCACCATGATAGTGTACACACCATGTGGACAAACACAACTTTTTAGGTCATTCCCACATTGCGAGGCTCGCTTTCCACGGAAACCCTAATCCATTGAGAAATTGCCGTCGGCGCATGTGCGTGTAGCCGGACGCACCCGGGGGTACAAAATTGGTTCAAACAACACCCCACCATGATAGTGTTCACACCATGTGGACACACACGATTTTTGGGGTCATTCCCACAATCCGAGGCTCGCTTTCCAGGGAAACCCTAATCCATTGAACGTGATGTCTATAACATTGACTAATTGCCGTCAGCGCATGTGCGTGTAGCTGGACGCACCCGGGGGTACAAAATTTGTTGAAACAACACCGCACCATGACAGTGCACACACCATGTGGACACACACAATTTTTTGGGTCATTCCCACCCTCCGAGGCTCGCTTTCACGGGAAACCCTAATACATTGAAAAATTGCCGTCAGCGCATGTGCGTGTAGCCGGACGCACCCGGGGTACAAAATTGGTTCAAACAACACCCCACCATGATAGTGTACACACCATGTGGACACACACGATTTTTGGGGTCATTCCCACAATCCGAGGCTCGCTTTCTAGGGAAACCCTAATCCATTGACCGTGATGTCTACAACATTGACTAATTGCCGTCAGCGCATGTGCGTGTAGCCGGACGCACCCGGGGGTAAAAAATTGGTTCAAACAACACCCCACCATGATAGTGTACGCACACAATTTTTTGGGTCATTCCCACCCTCCGAGGCTCGCTTTCCGGGGAAACCCTAATACATTGACAAATTGCCGTCGGCGCATGTGCGTGTAGCCGGACGCACCCGGGGTACAAAATTGGTTCAAACAACACCCCACCATTATAGTGTTCACACCATGTGGACACACACGAATTTTGGGGTCATTCCCACAATCCGAGGCTCGCTTTCTAGGGAAACCCTAATCCATTGACCGTGATGTCTACAACATTGACTAATTGCCGTCCGCGCATTTGCGTTTAGCCGGACGCACCCGGGGTACAAAATTTGTTCAAACAACACCCCACCATGATAGTGTACACACCATGTGGACAAACACAACTTTTTAGGTCATTCCCACATTGCGAGGCTCGCTTTCCACGGAAACCCTAATCCATTGAGAAATTGCCGTCAACGCATGTGCGTGTAGCCGGACGCACCCGGGGTACAAAATTGGTTCAAACAACACCCCACCATGATAGTGTTCACACCATGTGGACACACACGATTTTTGGGGTCATTCCCACAATCCGAGGCTCGCTTTCTAGGGAAACCCTAATCCATTGAACGTGATGTCTATAACATTGACTAATTGCCGTCAGCGCATGTGCGTGTAGCTGGACGCACCCGGGGGTACAAAATTTGTTGAAACAACACCGCACCATGACAGTGCACACACCATGTGGACACACACAATTTTTTGGGTCATTCCCACCCTCCGAGGCTCGCTTTCCGTGGAAACCCTAATACATTGACAAATTGCCGTCAGCGCATGTGCATGTAGCCGGACGCACCCGGGGTACAAAATTGGTTCAAACAACACCCCACCATGATAGTGTACACACCATGTGGACACACACGATTTTTGGGGTCATTCCCACAATCCGAGGCTCGCTTTCTAGGGAAACCCTAATCCATTGACCGTGATGTCTACAACATTGACTAATTGCCGTCAGCGCATGTGCGTGTAGCCGGACGCACCCGGGGGTAAAAAATTGGTTCAAACAACACCCCACCATGATAGTGTACGCACACAATTTTTTGGGTCATTCCCACCCTCCGAGGCTCGCTTTCCAGGGAAACCCTAATACATTGACAAATTGCCGTCAGCGCATGTGCGTGTAGCCGGACGCACCCGGGGGTACAAAATTGGTTCAAACAACACCCCACCATGATAGTGTACACACCATGTGGACACACACGATTTTTGGGGTCATTCCCACAATCTGAGGCTTGCTTTCCAGGGAAACCCTAATCCATTGACCGTGATGTCTACAACATTGACTAATTGCCGTGAGCGCATGTGCGTGTAGCCGGACGCACCCGGTGGTAAAAAATTTGTTCAAACAACACCCCACCATGATAGTGTACACACCATGTGGACAAACACAATTTTTTGGGTCATTCCCACATTGCGAGGCTCGCTTTCCAGGGAAACCCTAATCCATTGACAAATTGCCGTCAGCGCATGTGCGTGTAGCCGGACGCACCCGGGGCTACAAAATTGGTTCAAACAACACCCCACCATGATAGTGTACACACCATGTGGACACACACGATTTTTTGGGTCATTCCCACAATCCGAGGCTCGCTTTCCAGGGAAACCCTAATCCATTGACCGTGCTGTCTACAACATTGACTAATTGCCGTCAGCGCATGTGCGTGTAGCCGGACGCACCCGGGGGTACAAAATTGGTTCAAACAACACCCCACCATGATAGTGTACACACCATGTGGACACACACAATTTTTGGGTCATTCCCACCCTCCGAGGCTCGCTTTCCAGGGAAACCCTAACCAATTGACAAATTGCCGTCAGCGCATGTGCGTGTAGCCGGAAGCACCCGGGGGTTCAAAATTGGTTCAAACAACACCCAACCATGATAGTGTACACACCATGTGGACACACACGATTTTTGGGGTCATTCCCACAATCCGAGGTTCGCTTTCCGGGAAACCCTAATCCATTGACCGTCTTGTCTACAACATTGACTAATTGCCGCCGGCGCATGTGCGTGTAGCCGACGCACATGGGGGTACAAAATTGGTTCAAACAACACCCCACCATGATAGTGTTCACACCATGTGGACACACACGAATTTTGCGGTCATTCCCACAATCGAGGCTCGCTTTCCAGGGAAACCCTAATCCATTGACCGTGATGTCTACAACATTGACTAATTGCCGTCAGCGCATGTGCGTGTAGCCGGACGCACCCGGGGGTACAAAATTGGTTCAAACAACACCCCACCATGATAGTGTTCACACCATGTGGACACACACGAATTTTGGGGTCATTCCCACAATCCGAGGCTCGCTTTCCAGGGAAACCCTAATCCATTGACCGTGATGTCTACAACATTGACTAATTGCCATCAGCGCATGTGCGTGTAGCCGGACGCACCCGGGGGTACAAAATTGGTTCAAACAACACCCCACCATGATAGTGTACACACCATGTGGACAAACACAACTTTTTAGGTCATTCCCACATTGCGAGGCTCGCTTTCCACGGAAACACTAATCCATTGAGAAATTGCCGTCAGCGCATGTGCGTGTAGCCGGACGCACCCGGGGTACAAAATTGGTTCAAACAACACCCCACCATGATAGTGTTCACACCATGTGGACACACACGATTTTTGGGGTCATTCCCACAATCCGAGGCTCGCTTTCCTGGGAAACCCTAATCCATTGAACGTGATGTCTATAACATTGACTAATTGCCGTCAGCGCATGTGCGTGTAGCTGGACGCACCCGGGGGTACAAAATTTGTTGAAACAACACCCCGCCATGACAGTGCACACACCATGTGGACACACATAATTTTTTGGGTCATTCCCACCCTCCGAGGCTCGCTTTCCAGGGAAACCCTAATACATTGACAAATTGCCGCCAGCGCATGTGCGTGTAGCCGGACGCACCCGGGGTACAAAATTGGTTCAAACAACACCCCACCATGATAGTGTACACACCATGTGGACACACACGATTTTTGGGGTCATTCCCACAATCCGAGGCTCGCTTTCCAGGGAAACCCTAATCCATTGACCGTGCTGTCTACAACATTGACTAATTGCCGTCAGCGCATGTGCGTGTAGCCGGACGCACCCGGGGGTACAAAATTGTTTCTAACAACACCCCACCATGATAGTGTACACACCATGTGGACAAACACAATTTTTTGGGTCATTCCCACATTGCGAGGCTCGCTTTCTAGGGAAACCCTAATCCATTGACAAATTGTCGTCAGCGCATGTGCGTGTAGCCGGAGCACCCAGGGGTGCAAAATTGGTTCAAACAACACCCCACCATGATAGTGTACACACCATGTGGACACACACGATTTTTTGGGTCATTCCCACAATCCGAGGCTCGCTTTCCAGGGAAACCCTAATCCATTGACCATGCTGTCTACAACATTGACTAATTGCCGTCAGCGCATGTGCGTGTAGCCGAACGCACCCGGGGTACAAAATTGGTTCAAACAACACCCCACCATGATAGTGTACACACCATGTGGACACACACAATTTTTTGGGTCATTCCCACCCTCCGAGGCTCGCTTTCCAGGGAAACCCTAATCCATTGACCGTGTTGTCTACAACATTGACTAATTGCCGTCAGCGCATGTGCGTGTAGCCGGGACACAGCCGGGGGTACAAAATTGGTTCAAACAACACCCCACCATGATAGTGTACACACCATGTGGACACACACAATTTTTGGGTCATTCCCACCCTCCGAGGCTCGCTTTCCAGGGAAACCCTAACCAATTGACAAATTGCCGTCACCGCATGTGCGTGTAGCCGGACGCACCCGGGGTACAAAATTGGTTCAAACAACAACCCACCATGATAGTGTACACACCATGTGGACACACACGATTTTTGGGGTCATTCCCACAATCCGAGGTTCGCTTTCCAGGGAAACCCTAATCCATTGACCGTGCTGTCTACAACATTGACTAATTGCCGTCAGCGCATGTGCGTGTAGCCGGACGCACATGGGGGTACAAAATTGGTTCAAACAACACCCCACCATGATAGTGTTCACACCATGTGGACACACACGAATTTTGCGGTCATTCCCACAATCGAGGCTCGCTTTCCGGGGAAACCCTAATCCATTGACCGTGATGTCTACAACATTGACCAATTGCCGTCGCCGCATGTGCGTGTAGCCGGACGCACCCGGGGGTACAAAATTGGTTCAAACAACACCCCACCATTATAGTGTTCACACCATGTGGACACACACGAATTTTGGGGTCATTCCCACCATCCGAGGCTCGCTTTCTGGGAAACCCTAATCCATTGACCGTGATGTCTACAACATTGACTAATTGCCGTCCGCGCATTTGCGTTGTAGCCGGACGCACCCGGGGGTACAAAATTTGTTCAAACAACACCCCACCATGATAGTGTACACACCATGTGGACAAACACAACTTTTTAGGTCATTCCCACATTGCGAGGCTCGCTTTCCACGGAAACCCTAATCCATTGAGAAATTGCCGTCAGCGCATGTGCGTGTAGCCGGACGCACCCGGGGTACAAAATTGGTTCAAACAACACCCCACCATGATAGTGTTCACACCATGTGGACACACACGATTTTTGGGGTCATTCCCACAATCCGAGGCTCGCTTTCTAGGGAAACCCTAATCCATTGAACGTGATGTCTATAACATTGACTAATTGCCGTCGAGCGCATGTGCGTGTAGCCGGACGCACCCGGGGGTACAAAATTTGTTGAAACAACACCGCACCATGACAGTGCACACACCATGTGGACACACACAATTTTTTGGGTCATTCCCACCCTCCGAGGCTCGCTTTCCAGGGAAACCCTAATACATTGACAAATTGCCGTCAGCCCATGTGCATGTAGCCGGACGCACCCGGGGGTACAAAATTGGTTCAAACAACACCCCACCATGATAGTGTACACACCATGTGGACACACACGATTTTTGGGGTCATTCCCACAATCCGAGGCTCGCTTTCAGGGAAACCCTAATCCATTGACCGTGATGTCTACAACATTGACTAATTGCCGTCAGCGCATGTGCGTGTAGCCGGACGCACCCGGGGGTAAAAAATTGGTTCAAACAACACCCCACCATGATAGTGTACGACACACAATTTTTTGGGTCATTCCCACCCTCCGAGGCTCGCTTTCCAGGGAAACCCTAATACATTGACAAATTGCCGTCAGCGCATGTGCGTGTAGCCGGACGCACCCGGGGGTACAAAATTGGTTCAAACAACACCCCACCATGATAGTGTTCACACCATGTGGACACACACGAATTTTGGGGTCATTCCCACAATCCGAGGCTCGCTTTCTAGGGAAACCCTAATCCATTGACCGTGATGTCTACAACATTGACTAATTGCCGTCCGCGCATTTGCGTTTAGCCGGACGCACCGGGTACAAAATTTGTTCAAACAACACCCCACCATGATAGTGTACACACCATGTGGACAAACACAACTTTTTAGGTCATTCTCACATTGCGAGGCTCGCTTCCACTGGAAACCCTAATCCATTGAGAAATTGCCGTCGGCGCATGTGCGTGTAGCCGACGCACCCGGGGTACAAAATTGGTTCAAACAACACCCCACCATGATAGTGTTCACACCATGTGGACACACACGATTTTTGGGGTCATTCCCACAATCCGAGGCTCGCTTTCTAGGGAAACCCTAATCCATTGAACGTGATGTCTATAACATTGACTAATTGCCGTCGCCGCATGTGCGTGTAGCCGGACGCACCCGGGGTACAAAATTTGTTGAAACAACACCGCACCATGACAGTGCACACACCATGTGGACACACACAATTTTTTGGGTCATTCCCACCCTCCGAGGCTCGCTTTCCGTGGAAACCCTAATACATTGACAAATTGCCGTCAGCGCATGTGCATGTAGCCGGACGCACCCGGGGGTACAAAATTGGTTCAAACAACACCCCACCATGATAGTGTACACACCATGTGGACACACACGATTTTTGGGGTCATTCCCACAATCCGAGGCTCGCTTTCCAGGGAAACCCTAATCCATTGACCGTGATGTCTACAACATTGACTAATTGCCGTCAGCGCATGTGCGTGTAGCCGGACGCACCCGGGGGTAAAAAATTGGTTCAAACAACACCCCACCATGATAGTGTACGCACACAATTTTTTGGGTCATTCCCACCCTCCGAGGCTCGCTTTCCAGGGAAACCCTAATACATTGACAAATTGCCGCCACCGCATGTGCGTGTAGCCGGACGCACCCGGGGTACAAAATTGGTTCAAACAACACCCCACCATGATAGTGTACACACCATGTGGACACACACGATTTTTGGGGTCATTCCTACAATCCGAGGCTTGCTTTCCAGGGAAACCCTAATCCATTGACCGTGATGTCTACAACATTGACTAATTGCCGTGAGCGCATGTGCGTGTAGCCGGACGCACCCGGTGGTAAAAAATTTGTTCAAACAACACCCCACCATGATAGTGTACACACCATGTGGACAAACACAATTTTTTGGGTCATTCCCACATTGCGAGGCTCGCTTTCCAGGGAAACCCTAATCCATTGACAAATTGCCGTCAGCGCATGTGCGTGTAGCCGGACGCACCCGGGGTACAAAATTGGTTCAAACAACACCCCACCATGATAGTGTACACACCATGTGGACACACACGATTTTTTGGGTCATTCCCACAATCCGAGGCTCGCTTTCCAGGGAAACCCTAATCCATTGACCGTGCTGTCTACAACATTGACTAATTGCCGTCAGCGCATGTGCGTGTAGCCGGACGCACCCGGGGGTACAAAATTGGTTCAAACAACACCCCACCATGATAGTGTACACACCATGTGGACACACACAATTTTTGGGTCATTCCCACCCTCCGAGGCTCGCTTTCCAGGGAAACCCTAACCAATTGACAAATTGCCGTCGGCGCATGTGCGTGTAGCCGGACGCACCCGGGGGTACAAAATTGGTTCAAACAACACCCCACCATGATAGTGTACACACCATGTGGACACACACGATTTTTGGGGTCATTCCCACAATCCGAGGTTCGCTTTCCAGGGAAACCCTAATCCATTGACCGTGCTGTCTACAACATTGACTAATTGCCGTCAGCGCATGTACGTGTAGCCGGACGCACATGGGGGTACAAAATTGGTTCAAACAACACCCCACCATGATAGTGTTCACACCATGTGGACACACACGAATTTTGCGGTCATTCCCACAATCGAGGCTCGCTTTCCAGGGAAACCCTAATCCATTGACCGTGATGTCTACAACATTGACTAATTGCCGTCAACGCATGTGCGTGTAGCCGGACGCACCAGGGGGTACAAAATTGGTTCAAACAACACCCCACCATGATAGTGTACACACCATGTGGACACACACGATTTTTGGGGTCATTCCCACAATCCGAGGCTCGCTTTCCGGGAAACCCTAATCCATTGACCGTGATGTCTACAACATTGACTAATTGCCGTCAGCGCATGTGCGTGTAGCCGGACGCACCCGGGGGTACAAAATTGGTTCAAACAACACCCCACCATGATAGTGTACACACCATGTGGACAAACACAATTTTTTAGGTCATTCCCACATTGCGAGGCTCGCTTTCCACGGAAACCCTAATCCATTGAGAAATTGCCGCCAGCCGCATGTGCGTGTAGCCGGACGCACCCGGGGGTACAAAATTGGTTCAAACAACACCCCACCATGATAGTGTTCACACCATGTGGACACACACGATTTTTGGGGTCATTCCCACAATCCGAGGCTCGCTTTCCAGGGAAACCCTAATCCATTGAACGTGATGTCTATAACATTGACTAATTGCCGTCAGCGCATGTGCGTGTAGCCGGACGCACCCGGGGTACAAAATTTGTTGAAACAACACCGCACCATGACAGTGCACACACCATGTGGACACACACAATTTTTTGGGTCATTCCCACCCTCCGAGGCTCGCTTTTCAGGGAAACCCTAATACATTGACAAATTGCCGTCAGCGCATGTGCGTGTAGCCGGACGCACCCGGGGGTACAAAATTGGTTCAAACAACACCCCACCATGATAGTGTACACACCATGTGGACACACACGATTTTTGGGGTCATTCCCACAATCTGAGGCTCGCTTTCCAGGGAAACCCTAATCCATTGACCGTGATGTCTACAACATTGACTAATTGCCGTCAGCGCATGTGCGTGTAGCCGGACGCACCCGGGGGTACAAAATTGTTTCGAACAACACCCCACCATGATAGTGTACACACCATGTGGACAAACACAATTTTTTGGGTCATTCCCACATTGCGAGGCTCGCTTTCTAGGGAAACCCTAATCCATTGACAAATTGCCGTCAGCGCATGTGCGCGTAGCCGGAGCACCCAGGGGTGCAAAATTGGTTCAAACAACACCCCACCATGATAGTGTACACACCATGTGGACACACACGATTTTTTGGGTCATTCCCACAATCCGAGGGTCGCTTTCCAGGGAAACCCTAATCCATTGACCGTGCTGTCTACAACATTGACTAATTGCCGTCAGCGCATGTGCGTGTAGCCGGACGCACCCGGGGGTACAAAATTGGTTCAAACAACACCCCACCATGATAGTGTACACACCATGTGGACACACACAATTTTATGGGTCATTCCCACCCTCCGAGGCTCGCTTTCCAGGGAAACCCTAATCCATTGACCGTGCTGTCTACAACATTGACTAATTGCCGTCAGCGCATGTGCGTGTAGCCGGACGCAGCCGGGGGTACAAAATTGGTTCAAACAACACCCCACCATGATAGTGTTCACACCATGTGGACACACACGAATTTTGGGGTCATTCCCACAATCCGAGGCTCGCTTTCCAGGGAAACCCTAATCCACTGACCGTGATGTGTATAACATTGACAAATTGCCGTCCGCGCATGTGCGTGTAGCCGGACGCGCCCGGGGGTACAAAATTGGTTCAAACAACACCCCACCATGATAGTGTTCACACCATGTGGACACACACGATTTTTGGGGTCATTCCCACAATCCGAGGTTCGCTTTCCAGGGAAACCCTAATCCATTGACCGTGCTGTCTACAACATTGACTAATTGCCGTCAGCGCATGTGCGTGTAGCCGGACGCACATGGGGGTACAAAATTGGTTCAAACAACACCCCACCATGATAGTGTTCACACCATGTGGACACACACGAATTTTGCGGTCATTCCCACAATCGAGGCTCGCTTTCCAGGGAAACCCTAATCCATTGACCGTGATGTCTACAACATTGACCAATTGCCGTCAGCGCATGTGCGTGTAGCCGGACGCACCCGGGGGTACAAAATTGGTTCAAACAACACCTCACCATTATAGTGTTCACACCATGTGGACACACACGAATTTTGGGGTCATTCCCACAATCCGAGGCTCGCTTTCTAGGGAAACCCTAATCCATTGACCGTGATGTCTACAACATTGACTAATTGCCGTCCGCGCATTTGCGTTTAGCCGGACGCACCCGGGGGTACAAAATTTGTTCAAACAACACCCCACCATGATAGTGTACACACCATGTGGACAAACACAACTTTTTAGGTCATTCCCACATTGCGAGGCTCGCTTTCCACGGAAACCCTAATCCATTGACAAATTGCCGCCAGCGCATGTGCGTGTAGCCGGACGCACCCGTGGGTACAAAATTGGTTCAAACAACACCCCACCATGATAGTGTACACACCATGTGGACACACACGATTTTTGGGGTCATTCCCACAATCCGAGGCTCGCTTCCAGGGAAACCCTAATCCATTGAACGTGATGTCTATAACATTGACTAATTGCCGTCAGCGCATGTGCGTGTAGCCGGACGCACCCGGGGGTACAAAATTTGTTGAAACAACACCGCACCATGACAGTGCACACACCATGTGGACACACACAATTTTTTGGGTCATTCCCACCCTCCGAGGCTCGCTTTCCAGGAAACCCTAATACATTGACAAATTGCCGTCAGCGCATGTGCGTGTAGCCGGACGCACCCGGGGGTACAAAATTGGTTCAAACAACACCCCACCATGATAGTGTACACACCATGTGGACACACACGATTTTTGGGGTCATTCCCGCAATCCGAGGCTCGCTTTCTAGGGAAACCCTAATCCATTGACCGTGTTGTCTACAACATTGACTAATTGCCGTCGCCGCATGTGCGTGTAGCCGACGCACCCGGGGTACAAAATTGGTTCAAACAACACCTCACCATGATAGTGTACACCATGTACACACAATTTTTTGGGTCATTCCCACCCTCCGAGGCTCGCTTTCCGGGAAACCCTAATACATTGACAAATTGCCGTCGCCGCATGTGCGTGTAGCCGACGCACCGGGGGTACAAAATTGGTTCAAACAACACCCCACCATGATAGTGTACACACCATGTGGACACACACGATTTTTGGGGTCATTCCCACAATCCGAGGCTTGCTTTCTAGGGAAACCCTAATCCATTGACCGTGATGTCTACAACATTGACTAATTGCCGTGAGCGCATGTGCGTGTAGCCGGACGCACCCGGGGGTACAAAATTGGTTCAAACAACACCCCACCATGATAGTGTACACACCATGTGGACAAACACAACTTTTTAGGTCATTCCCACATTGCGAGGCTCGCTTTCCACGGAAACCCTAATCCATTGAGAAATTGCCGTCAGCGCATGTGCGTGTAGCCGGACGCACCCCGGGGTACAAAATTGGTTCAAACAACACCCCACCATGATAGTGTTCACACCATGTGGACACACACGATTTTTGGGGTCATTCCCACAATCCGAGGCTCGCTTTCCAGGGAAACCCTAATCCATTGAACGTGATGTCTATAACATTGACTAATTGCCGTCAGCGCATGTGCGTGTAGCTGGACGCACCCGGGGGTACAAAATTTGTTGAAACAACACCGCACCAT
This sequence comes from Lolium rigidum, assembly GCF_022539505.1. Lineage (NCBI taxonomy): Eukaryota > Viridiplantae > Streptophyta > Magnoliopsida > Poales > Poaceae > Lolium > Lolium rigidum. Next base: position 265,237,479 of record NC_061510.1, on the reverse strand, counting down.
GACAGTGCACACACCATGTGGACACACACAATTTTTTGGGTCATTCCCACCCTCCGAGGCTCGCTTTCCAGGGAAACCCTAATACATTGACAAATTGCCGTCAGCGCATGTGCATGTAGCCGGACGCACCCGGAGGTACAAAATTGGTTCAAACAACACCCCACCATGATAGTGTACACACCATGTGGACACACACGATTTTTGGGGTCATTCCCACAATCCGAGGCTCGCTTTCAGGGGAAACCCTAATCCATTGACCGTGATGTCTACAACATTGACTAATTGCCGTCACCGCATGTGCGTGTAGCCGGACGCACCCGGGGGTAAAAAATTGGTTCAAACAACACCCCACCATGATAGTGTACGCACACAATTTTTTGGGTCATTCCCACCCTCCGAGGCTCGCTTTCCGTGGAAACCCTAATACATTGACAAATTGCCGTCGCCGCATGTGCGTGTAGCCGGACGCACCCGGGGTACAAAATTGGTTCAAACAACACCCCACCATGATAGTGTACACACCATGTGGACACACACGATTTTTGGGGTCATTCCCACAATCCGAGGCTTGCTTTCCAGTGGAAACCCTAATCCATTGACCGTGATGTCTACAACATTGACTAATTGCCGTGAGCGCATGTGCGTGTAGCCGGACGCACCCGGTGGTAAAAAATTTGTTCAAACAACACCCCACCATGATAGTGTACACACCATGTGGACAAACACAATTTTTTGGGTCATTCCCACATTGCGAGGCTCGCTTCCAGGGAAACCCTAATCCATTGACAAATTGCCGTCAGCGCATGTGCGTGTAGCCGGACGCACCCGGGGCTACAAAATTGGTTCAAACAACACCCCACCATGATAGTGTACACACCATGTGGACACACACGATTTTTTGGGTCATTCCCACAATCCGAGGCTCGCTTCCAGGGAAACCATAATCCGTTGACCGTGCTGTCTACAACATTGACTAATTGCCGTCAGCGCATGTGCGTGTAGCCGACGCACCCGGGGTACAAAATTGGTTCAAACAACACCCCACCATGATAGTGTACACAACATGTGGACACACACAATTTTTGGGTCATTCCCACCCTCCGAGGCTCGCTTTCCGTGGAAACCCTAACCAATTGACAAATTGCCGTCGCCGCATGTGCGTGTAGCCGACGCACCCGGGGTACAAAATTGGTTCAAACAACACCCCACCATGATAGTGTACACACCATGTGGACAACACACGATTTTTGGGGTCATTCCCACAATCCGAGGTTCGCTTTCCAGTGGAATTCCTAATCCATTGACCGTGATGTCTACAACATTGACTAATTGCCGTCGCCGCATGTGCGTGTAGCCGGACGCACATGGGGGTACAAAATTGGTTCAAACAACACCCCACCATGATAGTGTTCACACCATGTGGACACACACGAAATTTGCGGGTCATTCCCACAATCGAGGCTCGCTTTCCAGGGAAACCCTAATCCATTGACCGTGATGTCTACAACATTGACTAATTGCCGTCAGCGCATGTGCGTGTAGCCGGACGCACCCGGGGGTACAAAATTGGTTCAAACAACACCCCACCATGATAGTGTTCACACCATGTGGACACACACGAATTTTGGGGTCATTCCCACAATCCGAGGCTCGCTTTCCAGGGAAACCCTAATCCATTGACCGTGATGTCTACAACATTGACTAATTGCCGTGAGCGCATGTGCGTGTAGCCGGACGCACCCGGTGGTAAAAAATTTGTTCAAACAACACCCCACCATGATAGTGTACACACCATGTGGACAAACACAATTTTTTGGGTCATTCCCACATTGCGAGGCTCGCTTTCCAGGGAAACCCTAATCCATTGACAAATTGCCGTCAACGCATGTGCGTGTAGCCGACGCACCCGGGGCTACAAAATTGGTTCAAACAACACCCCACCATGATAGTGTACACACCATGTGGACACACACGATTTTTTGGGTCATTCCCACAATCCGAGGCTCGCTTTCCAGGGAAACCCTAATCCATTGACCGTGCTGTCTACAACATTGACTAATTGCCGTCAGCGCATGTGCGTGTAGCCGGACGCACCCGGGTACAAAATTGGTTCAAACAACACCCCACCATGATAGTGTACACAACATGTGGACACACACAATTTTTGGGTCATTCCCACCCTCCGAGGCTCGCTTTCCAGGGAAACCCTAACCAATTGACAAATTGCCGTCAGCGCATGTGCGTGTAGCCGACCGCACCCGGGGTACAAAATTGGTTCAAACAACACCCCACCATGATAGTGTACACACCATGTGGACACACACGATTTTTGGGGTCATTCCCACAATCCGAGGTTCGCTTTCCAGGGAATTCCTAATCCATTGACCGTGATGTCTACAACATTGACTAATTGCCGTCAGCGCATGTGCGTGTAGCCGGACGCACATGGGGGTACAAAATTGGTTCAAACAACACCCCACCATGATAGTGTTCACACCATGTGGACACACACGAAATTTGCGTCATTCCCACAATCCGAGGCTCGCTTCCGGGGAAACCCTAATCCATTGACCGTGATGTCTACAACATTGACTAATTGCCGTCGCCGCATGTGCGTGTAGCCGACGCACCCGGGGTACAAAATTGGTTCAAACAACACCCCACCATGATAGTGTTCACACCATGTGGACACACACGAATTTTGGGGTCATTCCCACAATCCGAGGCTCGCTTTCAGGGAAACCCTAATCCATTGACCGTGATGTCTACAACATTGACTAATTGCCGTCAGCGCATGTGCGTGTAGCCGGACGCACCCGGGGGTACAAAATTGGTTCAAACAACACCCCACCATGATAGTGTACACACCATGTGGACAAACACAATTTTTTAGGTCATTCCCACATTGCGAGGCTCGCTTTCCACGGAAACCCTAATCCATTGAGAAATTGCCGTCAGCGCATGTGCGTGTAGCCGGACGCACCCGGGGTACAAAATTGGTTCAAACAACACCCCACCATGATAGTGTTCACACCATGTGGACACACACGATTTTTGGGGTCATTCCCACAATCCGAGGCTCGCTTTCCAGGGAAACCCTAATCCATTGAACGTGATGTCTATAACATTGACTAATTGCCGTCAGCGCATGTGCGTGTAGCCGGACGCACCCGGGGGTACAAAATTTGTTGAAACAACACCGCACCATGACAGTGCACACACCATGTGGACACACACAATTTTTGGGTCATTCCCACCCTCCGAGGCTCGCTTTCCAGGGAAACCCTAATACATTGACAAATTGCCGTCGCCGCATGTGCGTGTAGCCTGACGCACCCGGGGTACAAAATTGGTTCAAACAACACCCCACCATGATAGTGTACACACCATGTGGACACACACGATTTTTGGGGTCATTCCCACAATCCGAGGCTCGCTTTCCAGGGAAACCCTAATCCATTGATCGTGATGTCTACAACATTGACTAATTGCCGACCAGCCGCATGTGCGTGTAGCCGGACGCATCCGGGGGTACAAAATTGTGTTCAAACAACACTCCACCATGATAGTGTACACACCATGTGGACAAACACAATTTTTTGGGTCATTCCCACATTGCGAGGCTCGCTTTCTAGTGGAAACCCTAATCCATTGACAAATTGCCGTCGCCGCATGTGCGTGTAGCCGGACGCACCCGGGGGTACAAAATTGGTTCAAACAACACCCCACCATGATAGTGTACACACCATGTGGACACACACGATTTTTTGGGTCATTCCCACAATCCGAGGCTCGCTTCCAGGGAAACCCTAATCCATTGACCGTGATGTCTACAACATTGACTAATTGCCGTCAGCGCATGTGCGTGTAGCCGGACGCACCCGGGGTACAAAATTGGTTCAAACAACACCCCACCATGATAGTGTACACACCATGTGGACACACACAATTTTTGGGTCATTCCCACCCTCCGAGGCTCGCTTTCCGTGGAAACCCTAATCCATTGACCGTGTGCTACAACATTGACTAATTGCCGCCGCATGTGCGTGTAGCCGGACGCACCCGGGGTACAAAATTGGTTCAAACAACACCCCACCATGATAGTGTTCACACCATGTGGACACACACGATTTTTTGGGGTCATTCCCACAATCCGAGGCTCGCTTTCCAGGGAAACCCTAATCCATTGACCGTGCTGTCTACAACATTGACTAATGGCCGTCAGCGCATGTGCGTGTAGCCGGACGCACCCGGGGTACAAAATTGGTTCAAACAACACCCCACCATGATAGTGTTCACACCATGTGGACACACACGAATTTTGGGGTCATTCCCACAATCCGAGGCTCGCTTTCCAGGGAAACCCTAATCCATTGACCGTGATGTCTATAACATTGACTAATTGCCGTCCGCGCATGTGCGTGTAGCCGGACGCACCCGGGGGTACAAAATTGGTTCAAACAACACCCCACCATGATAGTGTTCACACCATGTGGACACACACGAATTTTGGGGTCATTCCCACAATCCGAGGCTCGCTTTCCAGGGAAACCCTAATCCATTGACCGTGATGTCTACAACATTGACTAATTGCCGTCGCACGCATGTGCGTGTAGCCGGACGCACCCGGGGGTACAAAATTGGTTCAAACAACACCCCACCATGATAGTGTACACACCATGTGGACAAACACAATTTTTAGGTCATTCCCACATTGCGAGGCTCGCTTCCACGGAAACCCTAATCCATTGACGAAATTGCCGTCAGCCGCATGTGGGTGTAGCCGACGCACCCCGGGGTACAAAATTGGTTCAAACAACACCCCACCATGATAGTGTTCACACCATGTGGACACACACGATTTTTGGGGTCATTCCCACAATCCGAGGCTCGCTTTCCAGGGAAACCCTAATCCATTGACCGTGATGTCTATAACATTGACTAATTGCCGTCAGCGCATGTGCGTGTAGCCGGACGCACCCGGGGTACAAAATTTGTTCAAACAACACCCCACCATGATAGTGTACACACCATGTGGACACACACAATTTTTTGGGTCATTCCCACCCTCCGAGGCTCGCTTTCCAGGGAAACCCTAATACATTGACAAATTGCCGTCGCCGCATGTGCGTGTAGCCGGACGCACCCGGGGTACAAAATTGGTTCAAACAACACCCCACCATGATAGTGTACACACCATGTGGACACACACGATTTTTGGGGTCATTCCCACAATCCGAGGCTCGCTTTCCAGGGAAACCCTAATCCATTGACCGTGATGTCTACAACATTGACTAATTGCCGTCAGCGCATGTGCGTGTAGCCGGACGCACCCGGGGGTACAAAATTGGTTCAAACAACACCCCACCATGATAGTGTACACACCATGTGGACACACACAATTTTTTGGGGTCATTCCCACCCTCCGAGGCTCGCTTTCCAGGGAAACCCTAATCCATTGAACGTGATGTCTATAACATTGACTAATTGCCGTCAGCGCATGTGCGTGTAGCCGGACGCACCCGGGGGTACAAAATTGGTTCAAACAACACCCCACCATGATAGTGCACACACCATGTGGACACACACAATTTTTTGGGTCATTCCCACCCTCCGAGGCTCGCTTTCAGGAAACCCTAATCACATTGACAAATTGCCGTCAGCGCATGTGCGTGTAGTCGGACGCACCCGGGGGTACAAAATTGGTTCAAACAACACCCCACCATGATAGTGTACACACCATGTGGACACACACGATTTTTGGGGTCATTCCCACAATCCGAGGCTCGCTTTCCAGGGAAACCCTAATCCATTGACAGTGATGTCTACAACATTGACTAATTGCCGTCAGCGCATGTGCGTGTAGCCGGACGCACCCGGGGGTAAAAAATTTGTTCAAACAACACCCCACCATGATAGTGTACACACCATGTGGACAAACACAATTTTTTGGGTCATTCCCACCCTCCGAGGCTCGCTTTCCAGGGAAACCCTAATACATTGACAAATTGCCGTCACCGCATGTGCGTGTAGCCGGACGCACCCGGGGGTACAAAATTGGTTCAAACAACACCCCACCATGATAGTGTACACACCATGTGGACACACACGATTTTTGGGGTCATTCCCACACTCCGAGGCTCGCTTTCCAGGGAAACCCTAATCCATTGACCGTGATGTCTACAACATTGACTAATTGCCGTCAGCGCATGTGCGTGTAGCCGGACGCACCCGGGGGTACAAAATTTGTTCAAACAACACCCCACCATGATAGTGTACACACCATGTGGACAAACACAATTTTTTGGGTCATTCCCACATTGCGAGGCTCGCTTTCCAGGGAAACCCTAATCCATTGACAAATTGCCGTCGGCGCATGTGCGTGTAGGCGGACGCACCCGGGCTACAAAATTGGTTCAAACAACACCCCACCATGATAGTGTACACACCATGTGGACACACACGATTTTTTGGGTCATTCCCACAATCCGAGGCTCGCTTTCCAGGGAAACCCTAATCCATTGACCGTGCTGTCTACAACATTGACTAATTGCCGTCAGCGCATGTGCGTGTAGCCGGACGCACCCGGGGGTACAAAATTGGTTCAAACAACACCCCACCATGATAGTGTACACACCATGTGGACACACACAATTTTTGGGTCATTCCCACCCTCCGAGGCTCGCTTTCCAGGAAACCCTAACCAATTGACAAATTGCCGTCGACGCATGTGCGTGTAGCCGACGCACCCGGGGTACAAAATTGGTTCAAACAACACCCCACCATGATAGTGTACACACCATGTGGACACACACGATTTTTGGGGTCATTCCCACAATCCGAGGTTCGCTTTCCAGGGAAACCCTAATCCATTGACCGTGCTGTCTACAACATTGACTAATTGCCGCGCCGCATGTGCGTGTAGCCGGACGCACATGGGGGTACAAAATTGGTTCAAACAACACCCCACCATGATAGTGTTCACACCATGTGGACACACGAATTTTGCGGTCATTCCCACAATCGAGGCTCGCTTCCAGGGAAACCCTAATCCATTGACCGTGATGTCTACAACATTGACTAATTGCCGTCAGCGCATGTGCGTGTAGCCGGACGCACCCGGGGGTACAAAATTGGTTCAAACAACACCCCACCATGATAGTGTTCACACCATGTGGACACACACGAATTTTGGGGTCATTCCCACAATCCGAGGCTCGCTTTCCAGGGAAACCCTAATCCATTGACCGTGATGTCTACAACATTGACTAATTGCCGTCAGCGCATGTGCGTGTAGCCGGACGCACCCGGGGTACAAAATTGGTTCAAACAACACCCCACCATGATAGTGTACACACCATGTGGACAAACACAACTTTTTAGGTCATTCCCACATTGCGAGGCTCGCTTTCCACGGAAACCCTAATCCATTGAGAAATTGCCGTCAGCGCATGTGCGTGTAGCCGGACGCACCCGGGGGTACAAAATTGGTTCAAACAACACCCCACCATGATAGTGTTCACACCATGTGGACACACACGATTTTTGGGGTCATTCCCACAATCCGAGGCTCGCTTTCCAGGGAAACCCTAATCCATTGAACGTGATGTCTATAACATTGACTAATTGCCGTCGCCGCATGTGCGTGTAGCCGGACGCACCCGGGGTACAAAATTTGTTGAAACAACACCCCACCATGACAAGTGCACACACCATGTGGACACACACAATTTTTTGGGTCATTCCCACCCTCCGAGGCTCGCTTTCCGTGGAAACCCTAATACATTGACAAATTGCCGTCGCCGCATGTGCGTGTAGCCGGACGCACCCGGGGTACAAAATTGGTTCAAACAACACCCCACCATGATAGTGTACACACCATGTGGACACACACGATTTTTGGGGTCATTCCCACAATCCGAGGCTCGCTTCCGTGGAAACCCTAATCCATTGACCGT
>NC_061510.1:265210760-265229421 GCF_022539505.1 Lolium rigidum | reverse complement strand
CATTGACAAATTGCCGTCGGCGCATGTGCGTGTGGCGGACGCACCGGGGGTACAAAATTGGTTCAAACAACACCCCACCATGATAGTGTACACACCATGTGGACACACACGATTTTGGGTCATTCCCACCCTCGAGGCTCGCTTTCCGGGGAAACCTAATCCATATGACAAATTGACGAATTGCCGTCAGCGCATGTGCGTGTAGCCGGACGCACCCGGGGTACAAAATTGGTTCAAACAACACCCCACCATGATAGTGTACACACCATGTGGACACACACGATTTTTGGGGTCATTCCCACACTCCGAGGCTCGCTTTCCAGGGAAACCCTAATCCATTGGCCGTGATGTCTACAACATTGACTAATTGCCGTCAGCGCATGTGCGTGTAGCCGGACGCACCGGGGGTACAAAATTGGTTCAAACAACACCCCACCATGATAGTGTACACACCATGTGGACACACACAATTTTTGGGTCATTCCCACAATGCGAGGCTCGCTTTCCGGGGAAACCCTAATCCATTGACGTATGTCTACATTGACTAATGCCGTCGGCGCATGTGCGTGTGGCCGGACGCACCCGGGGTACAAAATTGGTTCAAACAACACCCCACCATGATAGTGTTCACACCATGTGGACACACACGATTTTGGGGTCATTCCCACCATCAGAGGCTCGCTTTCCGGGAAACCTAATCCATTGAACGTGATGTCTATAACATTGACTAATTGCCGTCGGCAGCATGTGCGTGTAGGCGGACGCACTCGGGAGTACAAGATTTGTTGAAACAACACCCCACCATGACAGTGTACACACCATGTGGACACACACAATTTTTGGGTCATTCCCACCCTCCGAGGCTCGCTTTCCGGGGAAACCTAATCCATTGACAAATTGCCGTCAGCGCATGTGCGTGTAGCCGGGCGCACCCGGGGGTACAAAATTGGTTCAAACAACACCCCACCATGATAGTGTACACACCATGTGGACACACACGATTTTTGGGTCATTCCCACAATCGAGGCTCGCTTTCCGGGAAACCTAATCCATTGACCGTGATGTCTACAACATTGACTAATTGCCGTCAGCGCATGTGCGTGTAGCCGGACGCACCCGGGGGTACAAAATTGGTTCAAACAATACCCCACCATGATAGTGTACACACCATGTGGACACACACAATTTTTTGGGTCATTCCCACCTTCCGAGGCTCGCTTTCCGGGGAAACCCTAATCCATTGACAAATTGCCGTCAGCGCATGTGCGTGTAGCCGGACGCACCCGGGGGTACAAAATTGGTTCAAACAACACCCCACCATGATAGTGTACACACCATGTGGACACACACGATTTTTGGGGTCATTCCCACAATCTGAGGCTCGCTTTCCAGGGAAACCCTAATCCATTGACCGTGTTGTCTACAACATTGACTAATTGCCGTCGGCGCATGTGCGTGTAGCCGGACGCACCGGGGGTACAAAATTGGTTCAAACAACACCCCACCATGATAGTGTACACACCATGTGGACACACACAATTTTATGGGTCATTCCCACCACTCAGAGGCTCGCTTTCCGGGAAACCCTAATCCATTGGCCGTCTTGTCTACAACATTGACTAATTGCCGTCAGCGCATGTGCGTGTAGCCGGACGCACCGGGGGTACAAAATTGGTTCAAACAACACCCCACCATGATAGTGTTCACACCATGTGGACACACACGATTTTGGGGTCATTCCCACAATCCAGAGGCTCGCTTTCCGGGGAACCCTAATCCATTGACCGTGATGTCTATAACATTGACTAATTGCCGTCCGCGCATGTGCGTGTAGCCGGACGCACCCGGGGGTACAAAATTGGTTCAAACAACACCCCACCATGATAGTGTTCACACCATGTGGACACACACGAATTTTGGGGTCATTCCCACAATCAGAGGCTAGCTTTCCAGGAACCCTAATCCATTGACCGTGATGTCTACAACATTGACTAATTGCCGTCAGCGCATGTGCGTGTAGCCGGACGCACCCGGGGGTACAAAATTGGTTCAAACAACACCCCACCATGATAGTGTGCACACCATGTGGACAAACACAATTTTTTAGGTCATTCCCACATTGCGAGGATCGCTTTCCAGGGAAACCCTAATCCATTGACAAATTGCCGTCAGCGCATGTGCGTGTAGCCGGACGCACCCGGGGGTACAAAATTGGTTCAAACAACACCCCACCATGATAGTGTACACACCATGTGGACACACACGATTTTGGGGTCATTCCCACAATCAGAGGCTCGCTTTCCGGGGAAACCTAATCCATTGACCGTGATGTCTATAACATTGACTAATTGCCAGTCGGCGCATGTGCGTGTGCCGGACGCACCTCGGGGGTACAAAATTTGTTCAAACAACACCCCACCATGATAGTGTACACACCATGTGGACACACACAATTTTGGGTCATTCCCGCCCTCAGGGCTCGCTTTCCGGGGAAACCTAATACATTGACAAATTGCCGTCAGCGCATGTGCGTGTAGCCGGACGCACCAGGGGGTACAAAATTGGTTCAAACAACACCCCACCATGATAGTGTACACACCATGTGGACACACACGATTTTGGGGTCATTCCCACAATCCGAGGCTCGCTTTCCGGGGAAACCTAATCCATTGACCGTGATGTCTACAACATTGACTAATTGCCGTCGGCGCATGTGCGTGTAGTCGGGCGCACCGGGGGTAAAATTGGTTCAAACAACACCCCACCATGATAGTGTACACACCATGTGGACACACACAATTTTTGGGTCATTCCCACCCTCAGGGCTCGCTTTCCTGGGAAACCCTAATCCATTGACAAATTGCCGTCGGCGCATATGCGTGTAGCCGGACGCACCCGGGGGTACAAAATTGGTTCAAACAACACCCCACCATGATAGTGTACACACCATGTGGACACACACGATTTTGGGGTCATTCCCACAATCCGAGGCTCGCTTTCCGGGGAAACCTAATCCATTGACCGTCTTGTCTACAACATTGACTAATTGCCGTCAGCGCATGTGCGTGTGGCCGGACGCACCCGGGGGTACAAAATTTGTTCAAACAACACCCCACCATGATAGTGTACACACCATGTGGACAAACACAATTTTTGGGTCATTCCCACCCTTGCGAGGCTCGCTTTCCGGGAAACCCTAATCCATTGACAAATTGCCGTCGGCGCATGTGCGTGTAGCCGGACGCTACCGGAGTTACAAAATTGGTTCAAACAACACCCCACCATGATAGTGTACACACCATGTGGACACACACTATTTTTGGGGTCATTCCCACAATCACGAGGCTCGCTTTCCGGGGAAACCCTAATCCATTGACCGTCTTGTCTACAACATTGACTAATTGCCGTCGGCGCATGTGCGTGTGGCCGGACGCACCGGGGTACAAAATTGGTTCAAACAACACCCCACCATGATAGTGTACACACCATGTGGACACACACAATTTTTGGGTCATTCCCACCCTGCGAGGCTCGCTTTCCAGGGAAACCCTAATCCATTGACAAATTGCCGTCGGCGCATGTGCGTGTGGCCGGACGCACCCGGGGGTACAAAATTGGTTCAAACAACACCCCACCATGATAGTGTACACACCATGTGGACACACACGATTTTGGGGTCATTCCCACAATCGAGGCTCGCTTTCCGGGGAAACCCTAATCCATTGACCGTCTTGTCTACAACATTGACTAATTGCCGTCGAGCGCATGTGCGTGTAGCGGACGCACTCGGGGGTACAAAATTGGTTCAAACAACACCCCACCATGATAGTGTACACACCATGTGGACACACACGAATTTTGGGTCATTCCCACAATCGAGGCTCGCTTTCCGGGAAACCCTAATCCATTGACCGTGATGTCTACAACATTGACTAATTGCCGTCAGCGCATGTGCGTGTAGCCGGACGCACCCGGGGGTACAAAATTGGTTCAAACAACACCCCACCATGATAGTGTACACACCATGTGGACACACACAATTTTTGGGGTCATTCCCACCCTCCGAGGCTCGCTTTCCAGGGAAACCCTAATCCATTGACCGTGATGTCTACAACATTGACTAATTGCCGTCGGCGCATGTGCGTGTGGTCGGGACGCACCCGGGGGTACAAAATTGGTTCAAACAACACCCCACCATGATAGTGTACACACCATGTGGACACACACGATTTTTGGGGTCATTCCCACAATTGCGAGGCTCGCTTTCCGGGAAACCCTAATCCATTGACCGTGTTGTCTATAACATTGACTAATTACGAGTCGGCGCATGTGCGTGTAGCAGGACGCACCCGGAGGGTACAAAATTGGTTCAAACAACACCCCACCATGATAGTGTACACACCATGTGGACACACACAATTTTTTGGGTCATTCCCGCCTCAGAGGCTCGCTTTCCGGGGAAACCTAATCCATTGACAAATTGCCATGTCGGCAGCATGTGCGTGTAGCCCGGACGCACCGGGGGTACAAAATTGGTTCAAACAACACCCCACCATGACAGTGTTCACACCATGTGGACACACACGATTTTTGGGGTCATTCCCACAATCCGAGGCTCGCTTTCCAGGGAAACCCTAATCCATTAACCGTGTTGTCTACAACATTGACTAATTGCCGTCAGCGCATGTGCGTGTAGCCGGACGCACCCGGGGTACAAAATTTGTTCAAACAACACCCCACCATGATAGTGTACACACCATGTGGACACACACAATTTTTGGGTCATTCCCACCCTCCAGAGGCTTGCTTTCCGGGAAACCTAATCCATTGACAAATTGCCATCGAGCGCATGTGCGTGTAGTCGACGCACCTTGGGGTTACAAAATTGGTTCAAACAACACCCCGCCATGACAGTGTTCACACCATGTGGACACACACGATTTTTGGGGTCATTCCCACAATTCCGAGGCTCGCTTTCCAGGGAAACCCTAATCCATTGACCGTGTTGTCTACAACATTGACTAATGGCCGTCAGCGCATGTGCGTGTAGCCGGACGCACCCGGGGGTACAAAATTGGTTCAAACAACACCCCATCATGATAGTGTACACACCATGTGGACACACACAATTTTTTGGGTCATTCCCACCCTCCGAGGCTCGCTTTCCAGGGAAACCATAATCCATTGACAAATTGCCGTCAACGCATGTGCGTGTAGCCGGACGCACCCGGGGGTACAAAATTGGTTCAAACAACACTCCACCATGATAATGTACACACCATGTGGACACACACAATTTTTTGGGTCATTCCCACCCTCCGAGGCTCGCTTTCCAGGGAAACCCTAATCCATTGACAAATTGCCGTCAGCGCATGTGCGTGTAGCCGGACGCACCCGGGGGTACAAAATTGGTTCAAACAACACCCCACCATGATAGTGTACACACCATGTGGACACACACGATTTTTAGGGTCATTCCCACAATCCAGGGCTCGCTTTCCGGGAAACCTAATCCATTGACCGTGTTGTATACAACATTGACTAATTGCCGTCAGCGCATGTGCGTGTAGCCGGACGCACCCGGGGTAAAAAATTGGTTCAAACAACACCCCACCATGATAGTGTACACACCATGTGGACACACACAATTTTTGGGTCATTCCCACCCTCCGAGGCTCGCTTTCCGGGGAAACCATAATCCATTGACAAATTGCCAGTCGAGCGCATGTGCGTGTAGCCGGGACGCACCCGGGGAGTACAAAATTGGTTCAAACAACACCCCACCATGATAGTGTACACACCATGTGGACACACACGATTTTGGGGTCATTCCCACAATCACGGACTCGCTTTCCGAGGGAAACCTAATCCATTGGCCAAGTGTGTCTACAACATTGACTAATTGCCGTCAGCGCATGTGCGTGTAGCCGGACGCACCCGGGGGTACAAAATTAGTTCAAACAACACCCCACCATGATAGTGTACACACCATGTGGACACACACAATTTTTTGGGTCATTCCCACATTCCGAGGCTCGCTTTCCAGGGAAACCCTAATCCATTGACCAAATTGCATCGTCGGCGCATGTGCGTGTACAGCCGGACGCACCGAGGGTACAAAATTGGTTCAAACAACACCCCACCATGATAGTGTACACACCATGTGGACACACACGATTTTTGGGGTCATTCCCACAATTCAGAGGCTCGCTTTCCGGGGAAACCTAATCCATTGACCGTGATGTCTACAACATTGACTAATTGCCGTCGGCGCATGTGCGTGTGGCCGGGCACACCGGGGGTACAAAATTGGTTCAAACAACACCCCACCATGATAGTGTACACACCATGTGGACACACACAATTTTGGGTCATTCCCACCCTCAGAGGCTCGCTTTCCGGGAAACCTAATCCATTGACAAATTGCCGTCGGCGCATGTGCGTGTAGCCGGGACGCACCGGGGGTACAAAATTGGTTCAAACAACACCCCACCATGATAGTGTACACACCATGTGGACACACACGATTTTGGGGTCATTCCCACAATCGAGGCTCGCTTTCCGGAAACCCTAATCCATTGACCGTGATGTCTACAACATTGACTAATTGCCGTCGGCGCATGTGCGTGTGGCCGGACGCACCCAGGGGTACAAAATTTGTTCAAACAACACCCCGCCATGATAGTGTACACACCATGTGGACAAACACAACTTTTGGGTCATTCCCACATTGCGAGGCTCGCTTTCTAGGGAAACCCTAATCCATTGACAAATTGCCGTCAGCGCATGTGCGTGTAGCCGGACGCATCCGGGGGTACAAAATTGGTTCAAACAACACCCCACCATGATAGTGTTCACACCATGTGGACACACACGATTTTGGGGTCATTCCCACAATCAGGGCTCGCTTTCCGGGAAACCTAATCCATTGACCGTCGTTGTCTACAACATTGACTAATTGCCAGTCAGCGCATGTGCGTGTAGCCGGACGCACCCGGGGGTACAAAATTTGTTCAAACAACACCCCACCATGATAGTGTACACACCATGTGGACACACACAATTTTTAGGTCATTCCCGCCCTCACGAGGCTTGCTTTCCGGGGAAACCCTAATCCATTGACAAATTGCCATCGGCGCATGTGCGTGTAGCCGACGCACCGGGGGTACAAAATTGGTTCAAACAACACCCCACCATGGCAGTGTTCACACCATGTGGACACACACGATTTTGGGGTCATTCCCACAATCAGAGGCTCGCTTTCCGGGAAACCCTAATCCATTGACCGTCCTGTCTACAACATTGACTAATGGCCGTCGGCGCATGTGCGTGTAGCCGGACGCACCTGGGGTACAAAATTGGTTCAAACAACACCCCATCATGATAGTGTACACACCATGTGGACACACACAATTTTTGGGTCATTCCCACCCTCGAGGCTCGCTTTCCGGGAAACCATAATCCATTGACAAATTGCCGTCGGCGCATGTGCGTGTAGCTGGGCGCACCCAGGGGTACAAAATTGGTTCAAACAACACCCCACCATGATAGTGTACACACCATGTGGACACACACAATTTTTGGGTCATTCCCACCCTCGAGGCTCGCTTTCGGGGAAACCTAATCCATTGACAAATTGCCGTCGGCGCATGTGCGTGTAGCCGGACGCACCGGGGGTACAAAATTGGTTCAAACAACACCCCACCATGATAGTGTACACACCATGTGGACACACACGATTTTGGGGTCATTCCCACAATCCGAGGCTCGTTTTCCAGGGAAACCCTAATCCATTGACCGTGTTGTATACAACATTGACTAATTGCCGTCAGCGCATGTGCGTGTAGCCGGACGCACCCGGGGGTACAAAATTGGTTCAAACAACACCCCACCATGATAGTGTACACACCATGTGGACACACACAATTTTTGGGTCATTCCCACCCTCGAGAGCTCGCTTTCCGGGGAAACCATAATCCATTGACAAATTGCCGTCGGCGCATGTGCGTGTGGCCGGACGCATGCGGGGGTACAAATTGGTTCAAACAACACCCCACCATGATAGTGTACACACCATGTGGACACACACGATTTTGGGGTCATTCCCACCCTCAGAGGCTCGCTTTCCGGGAAACCCTAATCCATTGACGTTGTCTACAACATTGACTAATGGCCGTCAGCGCATGTGCGTGTAGCCGGACGCACTCGGGGGTACAAAATTGGTTCAAACAACACCCCACCATGATAGTGTACACACCATGTGGACACACACAATTTTTTGGGTCATTCCACGCCTCAGAGGCTCGCTTTCCGGGGAAACCTAATCCATTGACAAATTGACTAAGTCGGCGCATGTGCGTGTAGCCGGACGCACCCGGGGGTACAAAATTGGTTCAAACAACACTCCACCATGATAATGTACACACCATGTGGACACACACAATTTTGGGGTCATTCCCACAATCTCAGGGCTCGCTTTCCGGGAAACCTAATCCATTGACCAGTGTTGTCTACAACATTGACTAATTGCCAGTCAGCGCATGTGCGTGTAGCCGGACGCACCCGGGGTACAAAATTGGTTCAAACAACACCCCACCATGATAGTGTACACACCATGTGGACACACACAATTTTTGGGGTCATTCCCACCCTCCGAGGCTCGCTTTCCAGGGAAACCCTAATACATTGACAAATTGCCGTCAGCGCATGTGCGTGTAGCCGGACGCACCGGGGGTACAAAATTGGTTCAAACAACACCCCACCATGATAGTGTTCACACCATGTGGACACACACGATTTTGGGGTCATTCCCACAATCAGAGGCTCGCTTTCCGGGGAAACCTAATCCATTGACCGTGATGTCTACAACATTGACTAATTGCCGTCGAGCGCATGTGCGTGTAGCCGGGCCTTACCGGGGGTACAAAATTGGTTCAAACAACACCCCGCCATGATAGTGTACACACCATGTGGACACACACAATTTTTGGGTCATTCCCACCCTCCGAGGCTCGCTTTCCCGGGAAACCCTAATCCATTGACAAATTGCCGTCGGCGCATGTGCGTGTAGCCGGACGCACCCGGGGGTACAAAATTGGTTCAAACAACACCCCACCATGATAGTGTACACACCATGTGGACACACACGATTTTGGGGTCATTCCCACAATCCGAGGCTCGCTTTCCAGGGAAACCTAATCCATTGAACGTGTTGTCTACAACATTGACTAATTGCCGTCGGCGCATGTGCGTGTAGCTGGGCCACCCTGGGGTACAAAATTTGTTCAAACAACACCCCACCATGATAGTGTACACACCATGTGGACACACACAATTTTTGGGTCATTCCCACACCTCCAGAGGCTCGCTTTCCGGGGAAACCTAATCCATTGACAAATTGCCAGTCGAGCGCATGTGCGTGTAGCCGGACGCACCTGGGGTACAAAATTGGTTCAAACAACACCCCACCATGATAGTGTACACACCATGTGGACACACACGATTTTTGGGGTCATTCCCACACTCCGAGGCTCGCTTTCCAGGGAAACCCTAATCCATTGACCGTGTTGTCTACAACATTGACTAATTGCCGTCAGCGCATGTGCGTGTAGCCGGACGCACCTGGGGGTACAAAATTGGTTCAAACAACACCCCACCATGATAGTGTACACACCATGTGGACACACACAATTTTTGGGTCATTCCCGCCCCTCACGAGGCTTGCTTTCCGGGAACCCTAAACCATTGACAAATTGCCATCAGCGCATGTGCGTGTAGCCAGACGCACTCGGGGGTACAAAATTGGTTCAAACAACACCCCACCATGATAGTGTACACACCATGTGGACACACACGATTTTTGGGGTCATTCCCACAATCCGAGGCTCGCTTTCCGGGGAAACCTAATCCATTGACGTCTTGTCTACAACATTGACTAATTGCCGTCAGCGCATGTGCGTGTAGCCGGACGCACGCGGGGTAAAAAATTGGTTCAAACAACACCCCACCATGATAGTGTACACACCATGTGGACACACACAATTTTTTGGGTCATTCCCGCCCTCAGGAGGCTCGCTTTCCAGGGAAACCATAATCCATTGACAAATTGCCGTCAGCGCATGTGCGTGTGGCCGGACGCACCCGGGGGTACAAAATTGGTTCAAACAACACCCCACCATGATAGTGTACACACCATGTGGACACACACGATTTTTGGGGTCATTCCCACAATCAGAGGCTCGCTTTCCAGGGAAACCTAATCCATTGACCGTCTTGTCTACAACATTGACTAATTGCCGTCGGCGCATGTGCGTGTGGCCAGGACGCATCCGGGGGTACAAAATTGGTTCAAACAACACCCCACCATGATAGTGTACACACCATGTGGACACACACAATTTTGGGTCATTCCCGCCCTCAGGGCTCGCTTTCCAGGGAAACCCTAATCCATTGACAAATTGCCGTCAGCGCATGTGCGTGTAGCCGGACGCACCCCGGGGTACAAAATTGGTTCAAACAACACCCCACCATGATAGTGTTCACACCATGTGGACACACACGATTTTTGGGTCATTCCCACAATCAGAGGCTCGCTTTCCGGGGAAACCTAATCCATTGACCGTCTTGTCTACAACATTGACTAATTGCGTCGAGCGCATGTGCGTGTAGCCGGACGCACCGGGGGTACAAAATTGGTTCAAACAACACCCCACCATGATAGTGTACACACCATGTGGACACACACAATTTTTGGGTCATTCCCACCCTACGAGGCTCGCTTTCCACGGAAACCCTAATCCATTGACAAATTGCCGTCAGCGCATGTGCGTGTAGCCGGGCCGCACCGGGGGTACAAAATTGGTTCAAACAACACCCCACCATGATAGTGTTCACACCATGTGGACACACACGATTTTGGGGTCATTCCCACAATCAGGAGGCTCGCTTTCCGGAAACCCTAATCCATTGACCGTGATGTCTACAACATTGACTAATTGCCAGTCGAGCGCATGTGCGTGTAGCCGGGCGCACCCGGGAGTACAAAATTGGTTCAAACAACACCCCACCATGATAGTGTACACACCATGTGGACACACACAATTTTTGGGTCATTCCCACCCTCCGAGGCTCGCTTTCCAGGGAAACCCTAATCCATTGACAAATTGCCGTCAGCGCATGTGCGTGTAGCCGGACGCACCCGGGGGGTACAAAATTGGTTCAAACAACACCCCACCATGATAGTGTACACACCATGTGGACACACACGATTTTGGGGTCATTCCCACAATCCGAGGCTCGCTTTCCAGGGAAACCCTAATCCATTGACCGTCATGTCTACAACATTGACTAATGGCCGTCGAGCGCATGTGCGTGTGAGCGGACGCACCCGGGGGTACAAAATTTGTTCAAACAACACCCCGCCATGATAGTGTACACACCATGTGGACACACACAATTTTTTGGGTCATTCCCACCCTCCGAGGCTTGCTTTCCAGGGAAACCCTAATCCATTGACAAATTGCCATCAGCGCATGTGCGTGTAGCCGGACGCACCCGGGGTACAAAATTGGTTCAAACAACACCCCACCATGACAGTGTTCACACCATGTGGACACACACGATTTTGGGGTCATTCTCACAATCCGAGGCTCGCTTTCCAGGGAAACCCTAATCCATTGAACGTGCTGTCTACAACATTGACTAATGGCCGTCAGCGCATGTGCGTGTAGCGGACGCGCCGGGGGTACAAAATTGGTTCAAACAACACCCCATCATGATAGTGTACACACCATGTGGACACACACAATTTTAGGTCATTCCGCCCTCGAGGCTCGCTTTCCGGGAAACCATAATCCATTGACAAATTGCCGTCAGCGCATGTGCGTGTAGCCGGACGCACCCGGGGGTACAAAATTGGTTCAAACAACACCCCACCATGATAGTGTACACACCATGTGGACACACACAATTTTTGGGTCATTCCCACCCTCCGAGGCTCGCTTTCCGGGAAAGCCTAATCCATTGACAAATTGCCGGTCGAGCGCATGTGCGTGTAGCCGGACGCACCCGGGAGTACAAAATTGGTTCAAACAACACCCCACCATGATAGTGTACACACCATGTGGACACACACGATTTTTGGGGTCATTCCCACAATCCGAGGCTCGTTTTCCAGGGAAACCCTAATCCATTGACCGATCGTTGTATACAACATTGACTAATTAGCCATCGGCTGCATGTGCGTGTAGCCGGGACGCACCCGGGGGGTACAAAATTGGTTCAAACAAGCACTCCACCATGATAATGTACACACCATGTGGACACACACATAATTTTATGGGTCATTCCCGCCCTCCGAGGCTCGCTTTCCGGGAAACCTAATCCATTGACAAATTGCCGTCGAGCGCATGTGCGTGTAGCCGGACGCACCCGGGGAGTACAAAATTGGTTCAAACAACACCCCACCATGATAGTGTACACACCATGTGGACACACACGATTTTGGGGTCATTCCCACAATCACGAGGCTCGCTTTCCGAGGAAACCCTAATCCATTGACCGTGTTGTCTACAACATTGACTAATTGCCGTCGGCGCATGTGCGTGTAGCCGGGACGCACCGGGGGTACAAAATTGGTTCAAACAACACCCCACCATGATAGTGTACACACCATGTGGACACACACAATTTTTGGGTCATTCCCACCTCTCAGGGGCTCGCTTTCCGAGGAAACCATAATCCATTGACAAATTGCCGTCGAGCGCATGTGCGTGTGGCGGACGCACCCGGGGTACAAAATTGGTTCAAACAACACCCCACCATGATAGTGTTCACACCATGTGGACACACACAATTTTTGGGTCATTCCCACAATCCAGAGGCTCGCTTTCCGGAAACCTAATCCACGTTGACAACATTGACTAATGCCGTCGGCGCATGTGCGTGTAGCCGGACGCACCGGGGGTACAAAATTGGTTCAAACAACACCCCACCATGATAGTGTACACACCATGTGGACACACACAATTTTAGGGTCATTCCCACCCTCACGAGGCTCGCTTTCCGGGGAAACCTAATCCATTGACAAATTGCCGTCGGCGCATGTGCGTGTAGCCGGACGCACCGGGGGTACAAAATTGGTTCAAACAACACCCCACCATGATAGTGTACACACCATGTGGACACACACGATTTTGGGGTCATTCCCACAATCCGAGGCTCGCTTTCCGGGGAAACCTAATCCATTGACGTGTTGTCTACAACATTGACTAATGCCGTCGAGCGCATGTGCGTGTAGCCGGACGCACCGGGGGTACAAAATTGGTTCAAACAACACCCCACCATGATAGTGTACACACCATGTGGACACACACAATTTTTGGGTCATTCCCACACTCAGGAGGCTCGCTTTCCGGAAACCTAATCCATTGACAAATTGCCGTCAGCGCATGTGCGTGTAGCCGGACGCACCGGGGGTACAAAATTGGTTCAAACAACACCCCACCATGATAGTGTACACACCATGTGGACACACACGATTTTTGGGGTCATTCCCACAATCCGAGGCTCGCTTTCCAGGAAACCTAATCCATTGACCGTGTGTCTACAACATTGACTAATGCGTCGGCGCATGTGCGTGTAGTGGGACGCACCAGGGGTACAAAATTTGTTCGAAACAACACCCCACCATGATAGTGTACACACCATGTGGACACACACAATTTTTGGGTCATTCCCACACTCTCAAGGCTCGCTTTCCGGGAAACCCTAATCCATTGACAAATTGCACGTCGGCGCATGTGCGTGTAGCCGGACCTTGCAGGGGATACAAAATTGGTTCAAACAACACCCCACCATGATAGTGTACACACCATGTGGACACACACGATTTTGGGGTCATTCCCACAATCAAGGCTCGCTTTCCGGGGAAACCCTAATCCATTGACCGTCGTTGTCTACAACATTGACTAATTGCCGTCGGCGCATGTGCGTGTAGCCGGGCGCACCAAGGGGTACAAAATTGGTTCAAACAACACCCCACCATGATAGTGTACACACCATGTGGACACACACAATTTTTGGGTCATTCCCGCCCTCCAGAGGCTCGCTTTCCGGGGAAACCCTAATCACATTGACAAATTGCCAGTCGAGCGCATGTGCGTGTAGCCGGACGCACCCGGGGTACAAAATTGGTTCAAACAACACCCCACCATGATAGTGTACACACCATGTGGACACACACAATTTTGGGGTCATTCCCACATTGTCAGAGGCTCGCTTTCCGGGGGAAACCCTAATCCATTGACCTTGACAATTGCCGTCGAGCGCATGTGCGTGTAGCGGGACGCACCGGGAGTACAAAATTGGTTCAAACAACACCCCACCATGATAGTGTACACACCATGTGGACACACACGATTTTTGGGGTCATTCCCACAATCTGAGGCTCGCTTTCCGGGAAACCCTAATCATCGACGTGATGTTACAACATTGACTAATTGCACGTCGACGCATGTGCGTGTAGCCGGGCGCGCTCGGGGGTACAAAATTTGGTTCAAACAACACCCCACCATGATAGTGTACACACCATGTGGACACACACAATTTTTGGGTCATTCCCACCCCTCAGAGGCTTGCTTTCCGGGAAACCTAATCCATTGACAAATTGCCAGTCGGCGCATGTGCGTGTAGCCGGACGCACCCGGGGTACAAAATTGGTTCAAACAACACCCCACCATGATAGTGTACACACCATGTGGACACACACGATTTTTGGGGTCATTCCCACAATCGCAGAGGCTCGCTTTCCGGGGAAACCTAATCCATTGACCGTGCTGTCTACAACATTGACTAATTGCCATCAGCGCATGTGCGTGTAGGCGGACGCACCGGGGTACAAATTGGTTCAAACAACACCCCACCATGATAGTGTACACACCATGTGGACACACACAATTTTTGGGTCATTCCGCTCTCAGGAGGCTCGCTTTCCGGGAAACCATAATCCATTGACAAGTTGCTCAGTCGGCGCATGTGCGTGTAGCCGGACGCACCGGGGGTACAAAATTGGTTCAAACAACACCCCACCATGATAGTGTACACACCATGTGGACACACACAATTTTTAGGGTCATTCCCACACTCGAGGCTCGCTTTCCGGGGAAACCTAATCCATTGACAAATTGCCAGTCGGCGCATGTGCGTGTAGCCGGACGCACCGGGGTTACAAAATTGGTTCAAACAACACCCCACCATGATAGTGTACACACCATGTGGACACACACGATTTCTGGGGTCATTCCCACTAATGAGAGGCTCGCTTTCCGGGGAAACCTAATCCATTGAGCGTGTTGTCTACAACATTGACTAATTGCCGTCAGCGCATGTGCGTGTAGCCGGACGCACCCGGGGGTACAAAATTGGTTCAAACAACACCCCACCATGATAGTGTACACACCATGTGGACACACACAATTTTTGGGTCATTCCCACACTCCCAGAGGCTCGCTTTCCGGGGAAACCATAATCCATTGACAAATTGCAGTCGAGCGCATGTGCGTGTAGCCGGACGCACCCGGGGTACAAAATTGGTTCAAACAACACTCCACCATGATAGTGTACACACCATGTGGACACACACAATTTTTAGGTCATTCCCACCCTCAGAGGCTCGCTTTCCGAGGAAACCCTAATCACATTGACAAATTGCGAGTCGGCGCATGTGCGTGTAGCCGGACGCATCCGGGGAGTACAAAATTGGTTCAAACAACACCCCGCCATGATAGTGTACACACCATGTGGACACACACGATTTTGGGGTCATTCCCACAATCAAGGCTCGCTTTCCGGGGAAACCCTAATCCATTGACACGTGTTGTCTACAACATTGACTAATTGCCGTCGGCGCATGTGCGTGTGGCCGGACGCACCCGGGGAGTACAAAATTGGTTCAAACAACACCCCACCATGATAGTGTACACACCATGTGGACACACACAATTTTTGGGTCATTCCCACCCTCAGAGGCTCGCTTTCCGGGAACCCTAATCCATTGACAAATTGCCGTCAGCGCATGTGCGTGTAGCCGGACGCACCCGGGGGTACAAAATTGGTTCAAACAACACCCCACCATGATAGTGTTCACACCATGTGGACACACACGATTTTGGGGTCATTCCCACAATCCGAGGCTCGCTTTCCGGGAAACCTAATCCATTGAACGTGTTGTCTACAACATTGACTAATTGCCGTCAGCGCATGTGCGTGTAGCCGGACGCACCCGGGGGTACAAAATTTGTTCAAACAACACCCCACCATGATAGTGTACACACCATGTGGACACACACAATTTTTGGGTCATTCCCACCCTCAGAGAGCTTGCTTTCCGGGGAAACCCTAATCCATTGACAAATTGCCATCGGCGCATGTGCGTGTGAGCCGGACGCACCCGGGGGTACAAAATTGGTTCAAACAACACCCCACCATGACAGTGTTCACACCATGTGGACACACACGATTTATGGGGTCATTCCCACAATCCAGGGGCTCGCTTTCCGGGGAAACCCTAATCCATTGGCCAGTCTTGTCTACAACATTGACTAATGGCCGTCGGCGCATGTGCGTGTACCGGACGCACCCGGGGGTACAAAATTGGTTCAAACAACACCCCATCATGATAGTGTACACACCATGTGGACACACACAATTTTTGGGTCATTCCCACCCTCCGAGGCTCGCTTTCCAGGGAAACCATAATCCATTGACAAATTGCCGTCAGCGCATGTGCGTGTAGCCGGACGCACCCGGGGGTACAAAATTGGTTCAAACAACACCCCACCATGATAGTGTACACACCATGTGGACACACACGATTTTTGGGGTCATTCCCACAATCCGAGGCTCGCTTTCCAGGGAAACCCTAATCCATTGACCGTGTTGTATACAACATTGACTAATTGCCGTCAGCGCATGTGCGTGTAGCCGGACGCACCCGGGGGTACAAAATTGGTTCGAAACAACACCCCACCATGATAGTGTACACACCATGTGGACACACATGATTTTGTGGGTCATTCCCACCCTCCAGGCTCGCTTTCCGGGGAAACCCTAATCCATTGACAAATTGCAACGTCGAGCGCATGTGCGTGTAGCCGGACGCACCCGGGGGTACAAATTGGTTCAAACAACACCCCACCATGATAGTGTACACACCATGTGGACACACACGATTTTGGGGTCATTCCCACAATCCGAGGCTCGCTTTCCGGGAAACCCTAATCCATTGACGTGTTGTCTACAACATTGACTAATTGCCGTCGGCGCATGTGCGTGTGGCCGGACGCACCGGGGAGTACAAAATTGGTTCAAACAACACCCCACCATGATAGTGTACACACCATGTGGACACACACAATTTTTGGGTCATTCCCACACTCCAGAGGCTCGCTTTCCGGGAAACCTAATCCATTGACAAATTGCTAATCGTCGGCGCATGTGCGTGTGGCCGGACGCACTTTCGGGGGTACAAAATTGGTTCAAACAACACCCCACCATGATAGTGTACACACCATGTGGACACACACGATTTTTGGGTCATTCCCACCCTCCGAGGCTCGCTTTCCGGGAAACCTAATCCATTGACGTCTACAACATTGACTAATTGCCGTCAGCGCATGTGCGTGTAGCCGGACGCACCCGGGGGTACAAAATTGGTTCAAACAACACCCCACCATGATAGTGTTCACACCATGTGGACACACACGATTTTTGGGTCATTCCCACAATCCGAGGCTCGCTTTCCAGGGAAACCCTAATCCATTGACCGTGTTGTCTACAACATTGACTAATTGCCGTCAGCGCATGTGCGTGTAGCCGGACGCACCCGGGAGTACAAAATTGGTTCAAACAACACCCCACCATGATAGTGTACACACCATGTGGACACACACAATTTTACAGGTCATTCCCACCCTCAGAGGCTCGCTTTCCGGGAAACCCTAATCCATTGACAAATTGCCATCGGCGCATGTGCGTGTAGCCGGACGCACCGGGGGTACAAAATTGGTTCAAACAACACCCCACCATGACAGTGTTCACACCATGTGGACACACACGATTTTTGGGGTCATTCCCACAATCGAGGCTCGCTTTCCGGGGAAACCTAATCCATTGACACGTCTTGTCTACAACATTGACTAATGGCCGTCAGCGCATGTGCGTGTAGCCGGACGCACCGGGGGTACAAAATTGGTTCAAACAACACCCCACCATGATAGTGTACACACCATGTGGACACACACAATTTTTGGGTCATTCCCACCCTCAGGAGCTCGCTTTCCAGGGAAACCATAATCCATTGACAAATTGCCGTCAGCGCATGTGCGTGTAGCCGGGCGCTACCGGGAGTACAAAATTGGTTCAAACAACACCCCACCATGATAGTGTACACACCATGTGGACACACACAATTTTTTGGGTCATTCCCACCCTCGAGGCTCGCTTTCCGGGGAAACCGTAATCCATTGACAAATTACCGTCAGCGCATGTGCGTGTAGCCGGACGCACCCGGGGGTACAAAATTGGTTCAAACAACACCCCACCATGATAGTGTACACACCATGTGGACACACACGATTTTGGGGTCATTCCCACAATCGAGGCT
>NC_061510.1:265193367-265210660 GCF_022539505.1 Lolium rigidum | reverse complement strand
GTTGAAGAATCCTCTTCCTTGAATGATAAGGTTGATGCTATTATGTCTATGCTTGCGAATGATAGGACTAATGTTGATCCTAATAATGTTCCATTAGCTTCATTGGTTGCCCAAGAAGAACATGTTGATGTAAACTTCATTAAAAATAATAATTTCAACAACAATGCTTATCGGAACAATTCTAGTAATAACTATAGGCCATATCCTTATAATAATGGTAACGGTTATGCTAATTCTTATGGGAATTCTTACAAAAATAATAGGAATACACCCCCTGGACTTGAATCCATGCTTAAAGAATTTATTAGTACACAAAGCTGCCTTTAACAAATGCTGTTGAGGAAAAGCTCAATAAAATTGATATTCTTGTTTCTAGAGTTGATAGTCTTGCCTCTGATGTTGATCTTTTGAAATCGAAGGGTATGCCTAATAGGGATATTGAAAATAAAATTGTTACTACAGCAAATGCCATCCAAGTTAGAATTAATGAGAATATAAGATTAATGGCTGAACTGCGTGCTAGGTGGGATAGAGAAGAAAATGAAAAACTAGCTAAAAAGGAAAATGTAGTTAAAGTTTGGACTATTACCACCACTAGCAATGCTAATGATTCATATGTTGCTGCACCTCCTACTATCAATGGTAAAATAATTGGTGTTGGCAATGCTTCTACTCCTAGTGCAAAGCGCGCAAAATTACTGAACTGCTAAAGCTGCTGAAGCGCTTGTGATAAAGCTGCTGAAATTTTTCCAACCTTGGGGATGATAATCCCATTGCTTTAGATTGTAATGATTTAGATTTTGATGATTGCCACATCTCTGAAGTTATAAAGTTCTTGCAAAAACTTGCTAAGAGTCCCAATGCTAGTGCTATAAATTTGGCTTTCACAAAACATATTACAGATGCTCTCATAAAAGCTAGAGAAGAGAAACTAAAACTTGAAACTTCTATTCCTAGAAAGCTAGAGGATGGTTGGGAGCCCATCATTAAAATGAGAGTCAAAGATTTTGATTGTAATGCCTTATGTGATCTTGGTGCAAGTATTTCGTTATGCCTAAAAAAGTTTATGATATGCTTGACTTGCCACCATTGAAAAACTGTTATTTGGATGTTAATCTCGCTGATAATGCTAAAAAGAAACCTTTGGGGAGAGTTGACAATGTTCATATTATGGTTAACAATAACCTTGTCCCCGTTGATTTTGTTGTCTTGGATATTGAATGCAATGCATCTTGCCCCATTATATTGGGAAGACCTTTTCTTCGAACCGTTGGTGCTACTATTGATATGAAGGAAGGTAATATTAAATATCAATTTCCTCTCAAGAAAGGTATGGAACACTTCCCTAGAAAGAGAATGAAGTTACCTTATGATTCTATCATTAGAACAAATTATGATGTTGATGCTTCGTCTCTTGATGTTACTTGAGTTACACTTTCTGCGCCTAGGCGAAAGGCGTTAAAGAAAAGCGCTTATGGGAGACAACCCATGTTTTTACTCCAGTAATTTTGTTTTATATTTGTGTCTTGGAAGTTGTTTACTACTGTAGCAACCTCTCCTTATCTTAGTTTTAAGTTTTGTTGTGCCAAGTAAAGTCTTTGATAGAAAAGTAAGTACTAGATTTGGATTACTACGCAGTTCCAGATTTCTTTGCTGTCACGAATCTGGGTCTATCTCCCTGTAGGTAGCTCAGAAAATTACGCCAATTTACGAGCATGATCCCCAGATATGTACGCAACTTTCATTCAATTTGAGCATTTTCATTTGAGCAAGTCTGGTGGCCTAATAAAATCCATCTTTACGGACTGTTCTGTTTTGACAGATTCTGTCTTTTATTTCGCATTGCCTCTTTTGCTATGTTCGATGAATTTCTTTGATCCACTAATGTCCAGTAGCTTTATGCAATGTCCAGAAGTGTTAAGAATGATTGTGTCACCTCTGAACATGTGAATTTTTATTATGCACTAACCCTCTAATGAGTTGTTTCGAGTTTGGTGTGGAGAAAGTTTTCAAGGGTCAAGAGAGGAGTATGATGCAATATGATCAAGGAGAGTGAAAGCTCTAAGCTTGGGGATGCCCCGGTGGTTCACCCCTGCATATTCTAAGAAGACTCAAGCGTCTAAGCTTGGGGATGCCCAAGGCATCCCCTTCTTCATCGACAACATTATCAGGTTCCTCCCCTGAAACTATATTTTTATTCCGTCACATCTTATGCACTTTGCTTGGAGCATCGGTTTGTTTTGTTTTTTGTTTTGTTTGAATAAAATGGATCCTAGCATTCACTTTATGGGAGAGAGACACGCTCCGATGTAGCATATGGACAAATATGTCCTTAGGCTCTACTCATAGTATTCAAGGCGAAGTTTCATCTTCGTTAAATTGTTATATGGTTGGAATTGGAAAATGATACATGTAGTAACTCTAAAATGTCTTGGATAATTTGATACTTGGCAATTGTTGTGCTCATGTTTAAGCTCTTGCATCATATACTTTGCACCCATTAATGAAGAAATACTTAGAGCTTGCTAATTTGGTTTGCATATTTGGTTTCTCTAGAGTCTAGATAACATCTAGTATTGAGTTTTGAACAACAAGGAAGACGGTATGGAGTCTTATAATGTTTACCATATGTCTTTTATGTGAGTTTTGCTGTACCGTTCATCCTTGTGTTTGTTTCAAATAACCTTGCTAGCCTAAACCTTGTATCGAGAGGGAATACTTCTCATGCATCCAAAATACTTGAGCCAACCACTATGCCATTTGTGTCCACCATACCTACCTACTACATGGTATTTATCCGCCATTCCAAAGTAAATTGCTTGAGTGCTACCTTTAAAATTCCATCATTCACCTTTGCAATATATAGCTCATGGGACAAATAGCTTAAAAACTATTGTAGTATTGAATATGTACTTATGCACTTTATCTCTTATTAAGTTGCTTGTTGAGCGATAACCATGTTTCGGGGACGCCATCAACTATTCTTTGTTGGATATCATGTGAGTTGCTATGCATGTCCGTCTTGTCCGAAGTAAGAGAGATCTACCACCTTCATGGTTGGAGCATGCATATTGTTAGAGAAGAACTTTGGGCCGCTAACTAAAGCCATGATTCATGGTGGAAGTTTCAGTTTGGACATATATCCTCAATCTCATATGAGAATAATAATTGTTGCCACATGCTTATGCATTAAAGAGGAGTCCATTATCTGTTGTCCATGTTGTCCCGGTATGGATGTCTAAGTTGAGAATAATCAAAAGCGAGAAATCCAAAATGCGAGCTTTCTCCTTAGACCTTTGTACAGGGCGGCATGGAGGTACCCCATTGTGACACTTGGTTAAAACATGTGCATTGCAAAGATCCGGTAGTCCAAGTTAATTAGGACAAGGTGCGGGCACTATTAGTATACTATGCATGAGACTTGCAACTTGTAAGATATAATGTACATAACTCATATGCTTTATTACTACCGTTGACAAAATTGTTTCATGTTTTCAAAATAAAAGCTCTAGCACAAATATAGCAATCGATGCTTTCCTCTTTGAAGGACCATTCTCTTTACTTTTATGTTGAGTCAGTTCACCTATTTCCCTCCACCTCAAGAAGCAAACACTTGTGTGAACTGTGCATTGATTCTTACATACTTGCATATTGTACTTGTTATATTACTCTATGTTGACAATTATCCATGAGATATACATGTTACAAGTTGAAAGCAACCTCTGAAACTTAATCTTCCTTTGTGTTGCTTCAATACCTTTACTTTGATTTATTGCTTTATGAGTTAACTCTTATGCAAGACTTATTAATACTAGTCTTGAAGTACTATTCATGAAAAGTCTTTGCTTTATGATTCACTTGTTTACTCATGTCATTACCATTGTTTTGATCGCTGCATTCACTACATATGTTTACAAATAGTATGATCAAGGTTATGATGGCATATCACTTCGAAATTATCTTTGTTATCGTTTTACTCGCTCGGGACAAGCGAGAACTAAGCTTGGGGATGCTTGATACGTCTCCGACGTATCGATAATTTCTTATGTTCTATGCCATATTATTGATGATACCTACATGTTTTATGCACACTTTATGTCATATTCGTGCATTTTACTGGAACTAACCTATTAACAAGATGCCGAAGTGCCGGTTCCTGTTTTCTCGCTGTTTTTGGTTTCAGAAATCCTAGTAACGAAATATTCTCGGAATTGGACGAAACGAAGACCCAGGGGCCTATTTTTCCACGGAGCTTCCAGAAGACCGAAGAACACACGAAGTGGGGCCACGAGGTGGCGACACCACAAGACGGCGCGGCCCAGGGGGGCCCGCGCCGCCGTATGGTGTGGCCCCCTCGTCTGGCCCCCGACTCTGCCCTTCCGCCTACTTAAAGCCTCCGTCGCGAAACCCTTGAGGCGAAAAACCACGATACGGAAAACCTTACCGAGACGCCGCCGCCGCCGATCCCATCTCGGGGGACTGCGGGAGATCTCCTCCGGCACCCTGCCGGAGAGGGGATTCATCTCCCGGGAGGACTCTACACCGCCATGGTCGCCTCCGGAGTGATGAGTGAGTAGTTCACCCCTGGACTATGGGTCCATAGCAGTAGCTAGATGGTTGTCTTATCCTCATCGTGCTTCATTGTTGGATCTTGTGAGCTTCCTAACATGATCAAGATCATCTATCTGTAATTCTATATGTTGTGTTTGTCGGGATCCGATGGATAGAGAATACCATGTCATGTTAATTATCAAGTTATTACATATGTGTTGTTTATGATCTTGCATGCTCTCCGTTTCTAGTAGAGGCTCTGGCCAAGTTTTTACTTTTAACTCCAAGAGGGAGTATTTATGCTCGATAGTGGGTTCATGCTCGCATTGACACCTGGGACGATGACAGAAAGTTCTAAGGTTGTGTTGTGTTGTTGCCACTAGGGATAAAACATTGGTGCTATGTCCGAGGATGTAGTTGTTGATTACATTACGCACCATACTTAATGCAATTGTCACGTTGCTTTGCAACTTAATACCGGAGGGGTTCGGATGATAACTCTGAAGGTGGACTTTTTAGGCATAGATGCGGTTGGATGGCGGTCTATGTACTTTGTCGTAATGCCCAATTAAATCTCACTATACTTATCATGTCATGTATGTGCATTGTTATGCCCTCTCTATTTGTCAATTGCCCGACCGTAATTTGTTCACACAACATGCTTTTATCTTATGGGAGAGACACCTCTAGTGAACTGTGGACCCCGGTCCATTCTTTTAATACTTGAAATACAAATCTGCTGCAATACTTGTTTTTACTATTTTCTCGCAAACAATCATCTTCCACACAATACGGTTAATCCTTTGTTACGGCAAGCCGGTGAGATTGACAACCTCACCTGTTTCGTTGGGGCAAAGTACTTTGGTTGTGTTGTGCGGGTTCCACGTTGGCGCCGGAATCTCCGGTGTTGCGCCGCACTACATCCCGCCGCCATCAACCTTCAACGTGCTTCTTGACTCCTACTGGTTCGATTAAACCTTGGTTTCTAACTGAGGGAAACTTGCCGCTGTGCGCATCACACCTTCCTCTTGGGGTTCCCAACGGACGTGTCAACTACACGCATCAAGGGTTCTCACCTGAAGGCGCGCTCGATGGAGTGGACCTGTCCGCCCCGTCAGAAGAACGCACCAGGTCTCTGCGTCAGGAGATTAACTTCATGGTAGCTCATTCGCTACACCGCCATTCGAGAGCCTCGGTGAACACTTTGGAGCGTGTCGCTCTTCGCGTGATCCAGGAAATCATGAAGCATCGGTACTCTCCGTCGGGACTCAGCTCTAGGGACTCACCAAGGAGAGATGTCACTCCAGTCCCGTCCACCGCTGCCATTCGCGTTGGCAGCACCAAAAGTGCCGAATTCACCGGCATACGTCGTCTACAAGATCGGTGGTGACCCTAGTGACTACCAGTTCTTGCATGAGGCGCCTAAGGAGATCCCTCACGGATACACGTGCACATACGTGCCGAGCTGCAGATATCGGGCCCTCACAAACCAGACTGCAACAGCAGGGACTTCTGGAACAACAGGAGGAACTTCGGGGACAGATCTTGAGAAGCAGACGTGGCTAGCCAAGTACGCCACCCCGACAAACCTCCAGAGCTCAGCTCTTGCAGTTGGCTCAGATTTGGAAAAGCAAGCATGGCTGGCTAAGTATGCCACCCCGGTGAATCTTCAGAGTTCGACTCCTGCAGCCAGCACCGCGGATCAAATCAGTACAATCCTGAGAGACCAGTTCGGCATGGTGCCTAAAAGGAGGACAATC
Organism: Lolium rigidum; assembly: GCF_022539505.1. NCBI lineage: Eukaryota > Viridiplantae > Streptophyta > Magnoliopsida > Poales > Poaceae > Lolium > Lolium rigidum. Next base: position 265,204,349 of record NC_061510.1, on the reverse strand, counting down.
GGCTATTCCAAGGCGTACCCCAACGAGTACGAGTTGATCCCGCTACCACCCAAATATCGGCTCCCTGATTTCTCCAAGTTTAATGGATCAGATGGTTCCAGTTCCATCGAGCATGTGAGCCGATATTTGGCACAATTGGGCACGATCTCAGCGTCAGATGAGCTGCGTGTGAGGTTCTTCGCACGATCCCTCATAGGATCGGCTTTCGGGTGGTACACTTCATCGCCACCAGATTCAATCCGGACTTGGAAGCGGTTGGAGGAGCAGTTCCACATGCGGTATCACTCGCGAGGCTTCCGAGGCTGGCATTGCCGATCTAGCACAAGTACGACGAAGCGCGGAGAAACGAGTGTCGAATACATCCAGCGCTTCGAAATGTTAGGAACCGATGCTATTCGGCTCGTGTGACCGAAAAAGAAGCGATCGAGTTGGCGGTGGTAGGTCTCATATCACCGATCAAGGACGTGGCCTCCCAAGCGCAGTTCCCTTCATCGGCGCACATGGTGCGAAGGCTGTCATCATATGAGCGGCGCCACCCGGACGTTTACCGGGATAAATTCAAACGTGCGATGGTCCTGGTCGAGGCGGATGAAGATGAAAGCTCCGCGGGAGATCGGGAGGTAGCGGTGGCTGAATGGACTCGGGGGCAAGCCCCGTGTCCTGTAAGTGGGTTAAGCCACAAGGTCCTCCAAGAGGGTTTGACTTCGATGTCACCAAGGCTGAGCAAATTTTCGACCTCTTACTTAAGGAGAAACAGCTAAAGGTACCCGAAGGCCACAAGATCCCCACGGCGCAGGAGCTGAACGGGAAGCCATACTGCAAGTGGCACAACACGTTCACCCACGCCACCAACGACTGCAGGGTGTGGCGTCAGCAGGTCCAAATGGCGATAGAACAAGGGCGTCTAATTTTCAGCCAGTACGCCATGAAGGTCGACACACACCCCTTCCCCGCCGTTAACATGGTGGAGTGCACGTACCCTGGAGGGTGCCAGCCAGGATTCTCGTTCAATATCAACATGGTAGGACCTGGGCACCACTCTGGTAAGGACGGAGACGAGGGCAGCTGCTCTCATAGCAAGGACACAGAGGAAGCCATTCCACGCGATCGGCTCCGTCACGATGGCAAGCGCTACATCACAGAGGGAGAAGTGAGGAACGTGAGATATCAGCGACCTCTCTCTGATCACCTCCTCAACAAGTATGTGAGTCAATATGACCAACGCCGACGATACAACGACGATGATGAGAGAGATCGTCTGGCTAGGGACGCCAGGAGACATCGTCGGCATGATCGCGACGAGGAGAGATATGAGCGCCACGCCAAGGAAAAGTCGAGAGAGCAAGACGATGTGGATAGGCACTGGGACTGCCCCTTCTTCAGACACTGCTGGGATTCAGGAATGAGCCGTTTGCCTACGATCGGCAACTGTCCAGAATGTAGACAAAAGAAGAAGGATGCAGCTAACGTGTCCGTGTTCAAACGTCTAGGGCCTCTCCCGCCTCGGAACAAGCACGCTGAGTCCGCTCGGGTAGAAGATCTCGAGGAACTAGAGGACGATGATGAAGAGGAAGACAAGTATCATCGGCCAAGGTGGTGCCCTGATGGGCTCAGCCGTTCCCAAAAGCGTAGGGTTCAGCGACTACGTGGTTTGGAGGAAGCCGAAAGGTTATACCTGCACACGTTGAGGAAGGCGCGGCCTGATCTGGCCCCTAAAATTCAGCGAACCCCGGACGAAGAAGGTCGGCCACAAAGGAAAGAGTGGCGCCCTAGACAAAAGAAAGCCGATGATGAGACATCGGCTGGCACAAACATGGTGTTCATCCTTCCAACGGAGTTTAGTGCTCCAGGATTAGACGAAGCACCTGTGGCACAACTTGACTGCGGCCCACGGCCGGTTATCTTTGAGAAGCCACGAGAAAGAAGCTACAGACATCTGAAGGCCCTATACTTGCGAGGCCACATCAATGGGCAGCCTGTCAACAAGATGTTGGTGGACACCGGAGCGGCAGTCAACATTATGCCATATTCCATGCTACGTCGGTTAGGACGCTCTAGCTCGGATCTGATCAAGACCAATGTGACACTGAGCGATTTCAACGGCCAAGCATCTGACGCACAAGGTGTTCTGAACGTGGATCTGACCGTAGGAAGGAAAACCGTCGCTACGACGTTCTTCATTGTCGATAGCAAGAGCACCTATGATGTCCTGCTAGGAAGAGATTGGATCCAGGCCAACTGTTGCATTCCATCCACAATGCACCAATGCTTAATACAGTGGGATGGAGATGAAGTAGAGGTCGTCCACGCAGATGATTCAGCCGAGATTTCAACGGCTGGCATGAACGTCTGGGAGACAACAGGCCAAGAGCCACTCTCAGGCATCAATTTGGACGACTGCGAGAGCATCGACATGACGAAGGACGGGGTAAGGCTGGTCTTATCCACCGGCCTGACCGTGTAACAAGAGCAACATCTATGGACAAAAGTGGCGATGCCGATCCGTGGGATCGGCCCCAAAGATCTATGGAGGAACATTGCAAAACCTTCATTGAGCGATTCGATCAACAGGGAGGCCGATTCCAGCAATCGGCCAAAATTATCCTCACCATGCATTCCGCCTGGGTTCAACGTCGATCTAATGGGCAATGGGTTTACGTCGGCTGATGAGCTGGAAGAAGTCCACTTTGGTCCTAACAGAGCCGACGTTCACATACAGTGCCTTGGCTAACCACAGAGCCGATATCAGCAGATACCTGGCAGAATCGGCTCGGGGGGCACCTAATCAGATGAACATGTGCAGTGAAATATTGGGGGCCGATAGAAAAATCAGCCAGTAAAAAATTTTCTCATGATGTACAGCCGATGCACGGACATCGACTTTAGAGCTAAGGAACAAAGCCGATGCACAGCCATCGACTCTAGTACAATTACACAGGATCTACCCGCTGCGTGTTCAAGACACGGATGGCCTTCTGCTTCCTGGAGGGGGTGGACAATGAGAGCTTCCTCAGCGGCAGTAAGCCGATTTCGGTGCCAGAACCTTCTCTTCGAGGATTTCCAACCCGTTGCGCAAGGTCGCCAGTTCAGCGGTACTGTCAGAAGCGTCAGTTTTGGCATCCAACCCAGCCTTTTGGCTCATTAAGCCGCTGGTGTTTCGTCTACGATATCGGCTTTCAACGGAAGAAAAGGTGATCGATGGTGGCAAGTTTGGCTGGCTCTGTGTGGTGGTTTTCTCAGTTTTGCGCGAGCATAGGTCCATTTGTCTGAACTGTGTGTCCTCACCGCCGTTCTCGCCTTGACTGAGGCTCGGGGGGCAGCTGATTTGGTGAATGCTCTGTTTTTAGAAGCCGATTGGGGTTTCATCGGCTAGCCCGCCATCATAACCCTCTTCCAAGGTGGTGAGTTGTTGCAAGAGAAGACCACTAGAGCTGCTGAAAGGAATTGGATAGGGAAAGCCATCATCATCTACACGGTCAGGGCCGTTCCTGTTGATGCAAAAGATAAAGCAAGGCGCTATGTTCGAACAATAAGGAGTGGTTAAGGATCACCTTCAGGACTGAGACCATAGCATGGGCGTTGGATGAGGTTGCTTTGAGTCCGTTGCAGTTACGAACCTGCGCGATTGACATCTGAGGTTCATGTGGCCGTGGGTTTGATCTGTTCAAACGGCGATTTGGGGATTTGAGTTTTGCTCTTTCAGATAAGTCGCAGGTTACCATTTGAAAAGACGATAGAGTTGGCCTTGCTCGCGTTTTATGGCGAGGGCCGATGCTCTGCCATCGGCTCTTAATGTGTTGACTCACTTTAATCGGCAAAGTTGGAAAAGGGACAGAATCAGCTGAGAAATGTCTTCTTCATTAATAAGAGAGGATTTTTACAATGAAGAGCCGATTGCTCAAGAAAGGAAGAACAAAAGAAGAGCCGATTGCTCAGGAACTACTAATCCTACATTGCTAATCCTCGCTGGCCTCATCGTCGGCATCGGAGCTGCCGTCGGCGCTACTTCCGGAGAATAGGTTGGCTTTCTCAGATGGAGGTCGCAGGTTACCGTTTGGAGGAGCAGTTAGGTTGGCCTTACTCTTGTTTTATCGTAGAGGCTGATGTGATACCATCGGCTCTTTTGGGAGTGCTTGACTTTGACTATCGGCAAAGTTAAATGAAAACACTCCTTCATTAATGAGAAGGATTTTTTAGATTGGTGATAAAGTGGAGGAGGCAAGGCATCATGATGAAGGATACTGCGACGGTTCTGCTCTGCCACGACATGACCCGACGAAGAAAAAACAGAGTGATTTTGGAATTGTCATTTCCAAAACCAGGGGGGCATGTGTTATCACCAGAATTTGACCGGATCGGAGGTGGGCCGCGATTGGAGATAGGCTTGAAGAATATGCATGGAAGAAATACATGAATCGGCCTTGTATACAAAGTTTGGGCTAGTTTGCCCGTATATCTGTAACATAGTAGAATACGTGTCGGTTAGATAGAGTTTGGGCTCGTGCCCGGTTGGGATTATTCCCACGATAGAAAGTCTACGGACTATAAATATGTATCTAGGGTTTATGAAATAAACAACAATCACGTTCACCACAAACCAATCTAGGCGCATCGCCAACTCCCTTGTCTCGAGGGTTTCTTCCGGGTAAGCATCATGCTGCCTAGATCGCATCTTGCGATCTAGAGCGATACACGTTTATTCGTTGTTCATGCGTTGCTCGTATCGAAGCCTTTTTGATGGCGAGCAACGTAGTTATCATAGATGTGTTAGGGTTAGCATTGTTCATCGTATCATATGCTCGTCGTCGTGCAACCCTTAGACGTCTAGCCGTCCTTACACCTATCTTAGGTGTAAGGGCGGCACCCCGCTTGATCATTGTTTAGTAGATCCGATCCGTTATGATTGCTCCTTGTTCTTCAAGGATTAGTTTAATATCTGCATGGTTAGGCCTTACAAACGGGTTGAAGGATCCGAGTGGCGCGTAGGGTGTAGTTTGCTAGCCCTAGACGAGGATGTTCCGAGGATCAACTTCGTGTTGGTTTTTAGGCCTTGTCTAGGGTCGGTTTACGATCACCGTGCGTGGCCGCCGAGCTCAATCACGAGTAGGATGTTCCGATTATGCGGTGAAAACCCTAAATCGTAGTAGGTCGTTTTAGCTTTCTTTTGATCAAGCAGGACCACCATCCGATCGTACACCTCGTACGCATCATGGGTGGATCGGCTCCTTGAGCCGATTCACAGGACAACCTGAGAGCCGATCGAGGCTCGTATTTAATGTTTACGTGTATGCCATGCAGGAAACTAAGCGAGGCACATCCAACACCTTCCACGACCAGGTATAGGTCAGGTGGCACGCCCTTGCATCAGCATCGGACGTGCGTGCCGAGTCTTTGCGGGCCGTCGCTCGGAGGGACCAGGGCCAGCCGCAGCCCTGGGAGCCTCCCGGCTCTACCGTGTTGCCCGTCGCTGCTCGCCGGTGGGTTTCTGACCGCAACATATTGATGCTTGTCTTGAAAGTATTACTCATGAAAAGTCTTTGCTATATGATTCATTTGTTTACTCATTATCTTCATCACTGCTTCGAATCGCTGCATTCATCTCATATGCTTACAATAGTATGATCAAGATTATGATAGCATGTCACTTCAAAAATTATCTTTGTTATCGTTTACCTACTCGAGGGCGAGTAGGAACTAAGCTTGGGGATGCTTGATACGTCCCAAACGTATCTATAATTTCTTATGTTCCATGCTACTTTTATGATGGTACTCACATGTTTTATACACATTATATGTCATTATTATGCATTTTCCGGCACTAACCTATTGACGAGATGCCGAAGAGCCGATTCTTGTTTTCTGCTGTTTTTGGTTTCAGAAATCCTAGTAAGGAAATATTCTCGGAATTGGACGAAATCAACGCCCAGGGGCCTATTTTTCCACGAAGCTTCCAGAAGACCGGAGGGGAGACGAAGTGGGGCCACGGGGCGCCGCCACACTAGGGCGGCACGGCCTAGAGGGGGCCCGCGCGGCCCTAGATTGTGGGGCCCCCGTGACTCTTCCGACTCCGCCCTTCCGCCTACTTAAAGCCTCCGTCGCGAAACCCCCAGTACCGAGAGCCACGATACGGAAAACCTTACAGAGACGCCGCCGCCGCCAATCCCATCTCGGGGGATTCGGGAGATCGCCTCCGGCACCCTGCCGGAGAGGGGAATCATCTCCCGGAGGTCTCTTCATCGCCATGATCGCCTCCGGATCGATGTGTGAGTAGTTCACCCCCGGACTATGGGTCCATAGCAGTAGCTAGATGGTCGTCTTCTCCCCATTGTGCTATCATGTTAGATCTTGTGAGCTGCCTATCATGATCAAGATCATCTATTTGTAATCCTTCATGTTGTGTTTGTTGGGATCCGATGAATATTGAATACTATGTCAAGTTGATTATCAATCTATCATATATGTTATTTATGTTCTTGCATGCTCTCCGTTGCTAGTAGAGGCTCTGGCCAAGTTGATACTTGTGACTCCAAGAGGGAGTATTTATGCTCGATAGTGGGTTCATGCCTCCATTAAATGCAGGACGAGTGACGAGAAAGTTCTAAGGTTGTGGATGTGTTGTTGCCACTAGGGATAAAACATCGATGCTTTGTCTAAGGATATTTGTGTTGATTACATTACGCACCATACTTAATGCAATTGTCTGTTGTTTACAACTTAATACTGGAGGGGGTTCGGATGATAACCTGAAGGTGGACTTTTTAGGCATACATGCATGCTGGATAGCGGTCTATGTACTTTTTCGTAATGCCCTGATTGAATCTCATAGTACTCATCATGATATATGTATGTGCATTGTTATGCCTTCTTTATTTGTCAATTGCCCAACTGTAATTTGTTCACCCAACATCTGCTATCTTATGGGAGAGACACCGCTAGTGAACTGTGGACCCCGGTCCTATTCTTTACATCTCGAAATACAAACTGCTGCAATTGTTCTTTACTTGTTCTTCGCAAACAACCATCATCATCCACACTATACATCTAATCCTTTGTTTACGAGCAAGCCGGTGAGATTGACAACCTCGCTGTTACGTTGGGGCAAAGTTCCGTGATTGTGTTGTACGAGTTCCACGTTGGCGCCGGAATCCCCGGTGTTGCGCCGCACTACACTCCTCCGCCATCAACCTTCAACGTGCTTCTTGACTCCTACTGGTTCGATAAACCTTGGTTTCTTACTGAGGGAAACTTGCTGCTGTACGCATCACACCTTCCACTTGGGGTTCCCAACGGGCGTGTGCTTTACGCGTCATCACCGGGCATGCCACCCGATAGAGAGATATAGTTTACCATCAATCTGATTCCAGGCACAGCAACAATAGCTCAACCACCATATAAGATGGGACCAAAGGAGTTAGTGGAACCGAAAGCTCAGATAGATGAATTGGAACAGAAGGGATTTATTCAAGAAAGTGTGTCACCATGGGCTACACCAGTCATTTTTGTGGATAAAAGAGATGGTGGAAAGAGAATGTGTGGAGATTACATGAATCTGAACAATGTAACTATCAAGAACAAGTACCCTTTACCTAGGATACAAGACCTTTTTGATCAAGTTCAAGGAGCTGTAGTCTTCTCAAAGATAGATTTAAGGTCACGATACCATCAAATCAAGATCAAGAAGGAGGATGTGCCAAAAACAGCGTTTGTGTCAAGGTATGGACACCATGAATACTTGGTTGTACCATTTGGACTAACAAATGCACCAGCAATTTTCATGAATTTGATGAACAAGATATTCATGAAGTACTTGGACAAGTTTGTGATAGTGTTCATAGATGATATTCTAATCTATTCCAAAGATAAAGAAGAACATGCCAAGCATTTGTAGATAGTTCTGCAAATTTTGAGAGAACATCAGCTATATGCAAAGTTCAGCAAGTGCAAATTTTGGTTAGATAGTGTTGAATTTCTTGGACATGTCATAACGAAAGAAGTCATAGCGGTGAATCCAAGCAAGGTTCAGTCAGTATTGGAATGGAAGTCACCCAAAAATGCTAAGGAGATACGAGGATTCCTTGGTATGGCAGGTTATTATCGGAGATTCATAGAAGGATTTTCGAAGATTGCAGGACCAATGACCTAGTTACTCAAGAAAAATACTCCATTTGTGTGGATCGATGAGTGTGAAGCCGGCTTCCAAACACTCAAAGATAAGTTAACCACAACACCGGTGTTAGCGAGTTCCGAACCCGGAAAGGATTACACGGTGTATTGTGATGCTTCCAAGAATGGACTTGGATGTGTTCTTATGCAAGATCGGAAAGTAATAGCCTATGGATCAAGACAAGTTGAAACCACATGAACACAACTACCCAAGTACATGATTTAGAATTGGCGGCGATTGTGTATGCTTTGAAGAGTTGGAGACAATTTCTATATGGATCCAAGTGTGAGTTATACACCGATCATAAGAGTTTGAAATACTTCTTCACTCAGAAGGAATTAAACATGAGACAGAAGAGATGGTTAGAGTTTATTAAGGATTATGACCTTACAATCAATTATACACTAGGCAAGGCTAATGTAGTAGCAGATGCCTGATGGCGCGTAGTCGACACGTCCGTTGGGAACCCCAAGAGGAAGGTGTGATGCACACAGCAGTAAGTTTTCCCTCAGTAAGAAACCAAGGTTATCGAACCAGTAGGAGTCAAGGAACACATGAAGGTTGTTGGTGGCGTAGTGTAGTGCGGCGCAACACCAGGGATTCTGGCGCCAACGTGGAACCTGCACAACACAATCAAAGTACTTTGCCCCAACGTAACAGTGAGGTTGTCAATCTCACCGGCTTGCTGTAAACAAAGGATTAGATGTATAGTGTGGATGATGATGTTTGTTTGTGAAGAACAATAAAGAACAATTGCAGTAGATTGTATTTCAGATGTAAAGAATTGGACCGGGGTCCACAGTTTACTAGTGGTGTCTCTCCCATAAGATAAATAGATGTTGGGTGAACAAATTACAGTTGGACAATTGACAAATAAAGAAGGCATAACAATGCACATACATATATCATGATGAGTACTATGAGATTTAATCGGAGCATTACGACAAAGTACATAGACCGCTATCCAGCATGAATCTATGCCTAAAAAGTCCACCTTCAGGTTATCATCCGAACCTCTTCCAGTATTAAGTTGCAAACAACAGACAATTGCATTAAGTATGGTGCGTAATGTAATCAACACAAATATGCTTAGACAAAGCATTGATGTTTTATCCCTAGTGGCAACGAAGACATCCACAACCTTAGAGGTTGTCTGTCACTCCCCAGATTCAATGGAGGCATGAACCCACTATCGAGCATAAATACTCCCTCTTGGAGTCACAAGTATCAACTTGGCCAGAGCCTCTACTAGCAACGGAGAGCATGCAAGAACATAAACAACATATATGATAGATTGATAATCAACTTGACATAGTATTCAATATTCATCGGATCCCAACAAACACAACATGAAGCATTACAAATAGATGATCTTGATCATGATAGGCAGCTCACAAGATCTAACATGATAGCACAATGAGGAGAAGACAACCATCTAGCTACTGCTATGGACCCATAGTCCATGGGTGAACTACTCACATCGATCCGGAGGCGATCATGGTGATGAAGAGCCCTCCGGGAGATGATTCCCCTCTCCAGCAGGGTGCCGGAAGCGATCTCCTGAATCCCCCGAGATGGGATTGGCGGCGGCGGCGTCTCTGGAAGGTTTTCCGTATCGTGGCTCTCGGTACTGGGGTATTCGCGACGAAGGCTTTAATAGGCGGAAGGGCAGAGTCGGGGGCGTCACGAGGGGCCCACACGCTAGGGCCGCGCGGGCCCAGCCTTGGCCGTGCCGCCCTAGTGTGGCGGCGCCTCGTCGCCCTACTTCGTGATCCTTTCGGTCTTCTGGAAGCTTCGTGGAAAAATAAGACCCTGGGCGTTGATTTCGTCCAATTCCGAGAATATTTCCTTTGTAGGATTTCTGAAACCAAAAACAGCAGAAAATAGCAACTGGCTCTTCGGCATCTCGTCAATAGGTTAGTGCCGAAAATGCATAATAATGACATAAAGTGTGTATAAAACATTTGAGTATCATCATAAAAGTAGCATGGAACATAAGAAATTATAGATACGTTTGAGACGTATCAATGCCTTAAGCAGGAAGAGTACGGAAAATCAACCTACGGAATGGGAGATTCCAAAGGAACTTCGGAAAGAGCTAGAGGACGCTCAGATTTTGTTTATTCAAGGTGATGTTAAGGGAAGTGTAGCAACCATGAGGATTATGGATGAGATGTATTCAGACTTGAAGTATGAGATTATCCGAAAACAAGCGGATGATTTGTTCATCCAAGAAGAAATCAAAAGGATTGGAGAAGGAAGACCATCGGAATTCAATCTAGGGGAGTTTGATTCACTATACTTCCAGAAAAGAATATGTGTACCGGATGATCCAGAAGTGAAGTTAATCATATTAAAGGAAGCACATGAAACCCCTTATTCAATACATCCAGGAAGTACTAAGATGTATATGGATTTGAAGGAGATGTTCTGGTGGAACAACATGAAAAGAGAGATAGCACAATATGTCTCTGAATGCCATACATGTCGGCGAGTGAAGGCAGTAACATCAAAGTCCTCGCTGGATTACTCAAACCACTAGAGATACCGGAGTGGAAATGGGATGAAATCGGAATAGATTTTGTTACTGGTCTACCAATGACTAGTAAGAGGAAGGATATGATATGGGTAATAGTGGATAGACTTACCAAGAGTGCTCATTTCATAGCCGTAAATACAAAGGAGCTGCATACAGAGGCCACATGGGTAGCAAATCCAGTGTTGGTCCCGGAGAAAAACACTAAAGTCCTTCGCATGTGTGTCGACTTTACGTGTCTCAACAAACACTGTCCAAAGGATCACTTTCCTGTAATATCCC
>NC_061510.1:265122293-265193267 GCF_022539505.1 Lolium rigidum | reverse complement strand
GATGACCCACAAGTATAGGGGATCGCAACGGTCTTCGAGGGAAGTAAAACCCAATTTATTGATTCGACACAAGGGGAGACAAAGAATACTTGAAAGCCTTAACAACGGAGTTGTCAATTCAGCTGCACCTGGAAACAGACTTGCTCGCAAGAGTTTATCAGTAGTAACAATTTTATAGTAGTAGCAGTAGTGAAATAACAGCAACAGAGTAATAGAGACAGCAGTAGTGATTTTAGTAAACAGCAGGATTAAAATACTGTAGGCACGGGGACGGATGACGGGCATTGCATGGATGAGAGAAACTCATGTAACAATCATAGCAGGGCATTTGCAGATAATAATAAAACGGTATCCAAGTACTAATCAATTGTTCCAATTATAGTCGTACGTGCTCGCAATGAGAAACTTGCACAACATCTTTTGTCCTACCAGCCGGTGGCAGCCGGGCCTCAAGGGAAACTACTGGATATTAAGGTACTCCTTTTAATAGAGTACCGGAGCAAAGCATTAACACTCCGTGAACACATGTGATCCTCACGTCGCTACCATTCCCTCCGGTTGTCCCGATTTCTCTCACTTCGGGGCCATTGGTTCCGGACAGCGACATGTGTATACAACTTGCAGGTAAGACCATAAACAATGAATATTATGATGAAATAATAACATGTTCAGATCTGAGATCATGGCACTCGGGCCCTAGTGACAAGCATTAAGCATAACAAGTTGCAACAATATCATAAAAGTACCATCTACGGACACTAGGCACTATGCCCTAACAATCTTATGCTATTACATGACCAATCTCACCCAATCCCTACCATCCCCTTCGGCCTACAGCGGGGGAATTACTCACACATGGATGGGGGAAACATGGTTGGTTGATGGAGAGGCGTTGGCGGTGATGATGGCGATGATCTCCTCCAATTCCCCGTCCCGGCGGAGTGCCAGAACGGAGACTTCTGGCTCCCGAGACGGAGTTTCGCGATGTGGCGGCGTTCTGGAGGGTTTCGGGCGACTTCGACTTCTCTCCGTGCGTTTTTAGGTCGAGGCCGATAAATAGTCCGAAGGAGGGCGTCGGAGGCCAGCCGAGGGGGCCACACCATAGGGCCGCGCGCCCCCCTAGGCCGCGCCGCCTTATGGTGTGGGGCCCTCGGGCCTCCACTTTATTTGTCCTTCTGGCTCCGTCGATATTCGGGAAAATAGGGCCTTCGTCAAAATCCCGAGGTTTTTCCCGAAAGTTGGATTTCCGCACAAAAACGAGACACTGTAACGGTTCCGCGAAAACAGCGTTAGTCCGTGTTAGTTGCATCCAAAATACACAAATTAGAGGCAAAACAATAGCAAAAGTGTTCGGGAAAGTAGATACGTTTTGGACGTATCAACTCCCCCAAGCTTAGCTTATTGCTTGTCCTCAAGCAATTCAGTTAACAACTGAGCGATAAAAGAACTTTCACGAACACATTTGTTCATATGATGTATATATTCTCATGATATGGCTAATACTTAAACAATTCATAATAAGGTACATGCAAATAAGATCATCTAACAGCTATGTCAATCATGAAGAGGTACCAACAATTAATAATAAGCATCATGAATCATATATATAAGCAGGATTGCAATGTTCATAAGAGAGTATGATAAAGTGGTATCTCGCTTGCCTGTATTTGATCGGCAAAACATAAATGCCCGGGCACCTCTGGAGTTCATAGAAAGACTAGAAGTAGCGGTTGTCAAAGATAAAAGCATCAAAGTTATACCACAATCAATCATATTTTGAGACAAGCATATTATACTAAGAATGACAGTTGTGCTCTCAAGAAAGTGCTCAAAGAAAGGATGGAGACACAACATAAAAGTAAAAGATTGACCCTTCGCAGAGGGAAGCGAGGGATTAACATGCGCTAGAGCTTTTCATTTGTAAAGCGAGAGTAAAATTATTTTGAGAGGTGTTTGTTGTTGTCAACGAATGGTAATGGGTACACCAACTACCTTGCCAACCGGACTTTCAAGAGCGGCTCCCATGAATTATTTGCATGTTTATGTGGCACTCCTTCCCACCTTTTCTTACACAAACCATGGCTAACCGAGTCCTCGGGTGCCTGCCAACAATCACATACCATGAAGGAGTGCCTTTTTAGTTTAGTTTTATTATGATGATGACACTCCCCCCAACCTTTGCTTACACAAGCCATGGCTAACCGAATCCTTCGGGTGCCGTCCAACAATCACAAACCATGGAGGAGTGTCTATTTAAGTTAATTAATTCGGGACTGGGAATCCCATTGCCATCTCTTTTTGCAAAATTATTGGATAAGCGGATGTGCCACTAGTCCATATGAGAGTACGACAAAAGTAAATGACAAGGTTGAAAGCTAAACACCACATACTTACTCATGAGCTATGAAACATAAACACAAATTAAGAAGCATTTTGAAGGTTTTAAAGGTAGCGCATGAGAATTTACTTGGAATGGTTTGAAATGCCATGCATAGGTATTTATGGTGGACACTCGGAATAACTTGGTTTTCATGTATTTGGAGGCACGAGCAGCGTTCCCGCTCAGTACAAGTGAAGGATAGCAAAAGACTAGGGAGCGACAAATCAAGAGAGCAAGTAATCGTCATAATCATGCTTGCGGCAAAATAAATTAACTGAGGCATAAAAGTGATACAAGAACTCTGAAGCAATGTAAATCATTGAGGCTTAATTGACTTTTGTTCAGTCATGTGCATGCGTGAGCATGTGCCAAGTCGATACAAATGAATTATTCAGAGGAGGATACCACAATGCCATACTTACTTATGAATAAAACAATGCAAGCAAACATCCATGACATGCTACTCATATTAATAAATTGGAGCTAATCATGAGAGATCATGAACTACTAGACTTTCTTAAATGACATATACCTCACATGAACCAACTAAGCATGCTCACATGGATGAGTATATGTACAAAAATGAAAACAAATAGAGTTCATACCAGCCTCTCACCACAATCAGATTGTCGTAGATCGTCATTATTGCCTTTTCACTTGTGTAGCTTGGATAATATGAAATAAAGACCACGCTCCAGCCACCGAAGACCATTGAACTCATAATGAACTTTACAAACCAAAGAAGAACAGCAAAAATATTTTTGGTGTTTTCGAATTTGAGAATAAGAACAAAAGAAAACAAGCAAACAAAACAAAATCTTTTTGGGTTTTCTTATAGCAAACTAGAAATAGCAAATAAAGCGAAACAAATGCAAGAAACCAAGATAAACAAATGATAAAGAGAAACAACATAAATATTTTTGGTCTTTTTTTGTTTTGGGAAAGAAACAAAGTGAAAGCAAGAAATAGCAAACTAAAAGAAACACAGAAAAGCGAGATGGCAGAAATCTGCCAAAACCTGACAGCAGTACAGAAATCGATTTTTACAAAAATCTTACGTTGCTCAGCTCGAAAAGTGTTCAACTAATGAAAGTTAGATAACAACCTGGGGAAAATGCACAAAAATTGGCTTCGCAAAATAACGTTCTGGCTGTGCGCACGAATTTTTACGGTAACAGTACAGAATCTGTTTTCAGGCAGCACTTCCCCAAATATCATCTTCCTCTCATTAGAAAACCACTCAAACAAACTAAACAAGTATATACAAGTATCCAGCAACCATGATATGCAAAGAATGAGTGATTCCGGTATACCTCCCCCAAGCTTAGGCTTTTGGCCTAAGTGGAGTTCAATCCCATCGAGGCCATGAGGTAGTATCTCCCCGGTACGACGAAGATGGATCATATTCCGGGTATGTGCTAGAAGAAGCACCCGGATACGTGACGGTGTAGTCGTAGGAGGGCTCGGCGTCCTCGGAGTCATGCTGCTGGTGGAAATCTTGTATCTTCATATGTTCATCCACCTCCTCCTTAGTGCGCGACCATGGTTCCCTGTCAATATCGAACAAACCTGGGTCGGGGAAGAGGGATTTCTTTCTCATCCCCGTCAGCAAACAACATTCTATAGACCATATTATCTAAAGTGGACTCGGTGGTAACAAAATGATGGCTTTTCATAGCAATGATATCAAGCCTCCTAGGGGTTAATGGCACATCATTAGGATCAATAGGAAGCTCTAAATGTGTTAAAATGCGCAGCGCAATAGTTCCTCCAAAAATAGGTCCCCCGGTAGACAAGCGGCGAGCAATAAGAGAACCAAGATGATAAGATGTCCGTCCAGTAAGTGCAATATTCAAGAAAGCAAGATGGTAACTAGAAATATTGCTGGTGTTCTCCCTACCAATTATGCTAGTAGCAACGTAATATGCAAAATATTTAATGGTGGGGAGTTGAATGTTCCTTATCTTGCCCCGCTGAATGGTGCGACAATCATCGTTGGTAATCCCTCGATAGAGCTCCAACAAGTCCCGGGGGTTGTCATCAATCCTCCTTGCTATACCTACAGGGGCAATATCCAATGCACGACAAAATTCTTCCAATTCCATAGTAACAAGAGTACCATAGATCTTGAATGCAACTGTCGGATCATATTGCGTGTTTTGGAACTTGAAGCTCTCGACAAAAATTTTGGTGAGCATGTAGTATTGCTCCCTTTCATCTCCAACGTAGGTGTCTAAGCCCGCCCTGTTGACAAGGGTGAAGAAATCATCCAATATCCCTGCATTTGTCAGAAAATCATAACATGGGAAGGATGAGGCATTAGGAGCCCCATTGTCCTCTTCGGGCGCGAAGCTAGGCGCGATGATGTCCTCATTGTACGATCGCCTAATTTGGGTGGCGGTCCTAGAAGGCCTCCCGGTGCTGGTTGTTCCTTTCTTGAACAATTCTCCAAATTTGAACTTCTTCATTTTCTGAAATTTTCAACAAACAATATAAAACTTGATTTGGTGACATATAATTGAGGGAAACTACCATAGGAACTTGCTAGAGTACTAATCATGCATCAAAACTAGTTTCTACCACTTAGAACAAGCATGCAAGCTCACTAAACATGTTACCTACAGCAGCAAAATATTCAAGATATACTCAACCAAACAAAATTCTATTTGGATAATCGAAGGAGTCACATACCGGAGAGCAAATGTGCCAAATTTCAAACAGAAATCTGGGCTGAGCAAAGAGATCGAAAAATCCTGAGCTCTTGAGCAAAAACGCGAGTGAGAGAAAGTTGGTTCGAGTTTTTTCGGGAGAGAGAAGATGCTGGAAGAAAGAGATGAAGAAGTGGGGCAAGGAGGGGCCCACACCACAGGGTGGCGCGCCCCCCTCCTTGGCCGCGCCGGCCTGTGGTGTGGCACCCTGTGGTGCCCCACAGGTCATCCTCTGGTGCTCCCAGGTGCCTCGTCGAAAAATAGGACCAACGGTGTAATTTTCGCGAATTTTTGAAAACTTTGAAAAATGCACATTTCTGGGTATTAAGTTTTGTTATCACCAGAATTTGACCGAGTCAGAGGTGGGCCGCGATCAAGATGGACTTGAAGATATATATACAGAAGAAATACGTGAATCGGCCTCACATGCAAAGTTTGGGCTAGTTTGCCCTTGTATCTGTAACATATTAGATTACGTATCGGTTAAGAGTTAGAGTTTTACCCGTGCACGGTTAGGTGCACGCCCACGTTAGAAAGTCCCTTGGACTATAAATATGTATCTAGGGTTTATGGAATAAACAACAACCAACGTTCAACACAAACAAATCTCGGCGCATCGCCAACTCCTTCGTCTCGAGGGTTTCTCCGGTAAGCACCTTGCTGCCTAGATCGCATCTTGCGATCTAGGCAGCACAAGCCTACCCACGTTGTTCATGCGTTGCTCGTGCTGAAGCCTTTTTGATGGCGAGCAACGTAGTTATCTTAGATGTGTTAGGGTTTGCATTGTTCTTCGTATCATATGCTATCGTAGTGCAACCCTTATACATCCAGCCGCCCTTACACCTATCTTAGGTGTAGGGGCGGCACCCCGCTTGATCATAGTTTAGTAGATCCGATCCGTTACGGTTGCTCCTTGTTCTGCAAGGATTAGTTTAATATCCGCAATAGTTAGGTCTTACAAAGGGTTGGAGGATCCAGCGGCGTGTAGGTTGAAGTTTGCTAGCCCTAGACAGGATGTTCCGGGGATCAACCTCGTGTTGGTTTTTAGGCCCTGTCTAGGATCGGCTTACGGTCACCGTGCGCGAGCGCGAGGCCCAATCGTGAGTAGGATGATCCGATTATGCGGTGAAATCCCTAAATCGTCGTAGATCTCATTAGCTTTACCTTGATCAAGCAGGACCACCATATATTCGGACACCTTGTACGAATCATGGGTGGATCGGCTCTTTGAGCCGATTCACAGGATAACCTGAGAGCCGATCGAGGCTCGTATTTAATGTTTACGTGTATGCCATGCGAGGAAACTACGCGAGGCATCATCCAACACCTTCCCGACCGGGTATAGGTCAGGTGGCACGCCCTTGCGATAGCATCGGACGTGTGACCGAGGAGGCTTTGCGGGCCGTCGCTCTGAGGGACTGGGGCCAGCCGCAGCCCTAGTTGTTCCCGGCTCTACTGTGTTGCCAGTCACTGCCCGCCGGTGGGTTTCTGACGCCAACACATTCTGGCACGCCCGGTGGGACAACCTTCGACATCCACCACATCGCCATCTACATCCGAGATGGCGGAAAGCACTCCGGTCAAGTACGAGGATCTGCCTGATGAGCTCTAGAAGAAACATGATGAGATCAAGGCAACCCTCGAAGCCGAACTCATCGGCTCTTTCCGCAGAGCCCTCTCCCATGGCATCAAGTGGAAGGGGTTCTCACATGAAAGTGCGTTCCAGGCCCGTCCGCCGTTGCCATGCGCATTGGCAGCACCAGGAGTACCGATTTCACCGGCGTCCACCGTTAACATGGTGGAGCGTACTTACCTTGAAGGGTGCCAGCCAAGATCCCCACTCGACATCAACATGGTGGGACCTGGGCACCACCCTGGTAAGGACGGAGATGAGGGCAGCTGCTCTCATGGCAAAGACACAGAGGAAGCCACTCCACGCGAACGGCTCCGCCAAGACGGCAAGCGCTACATCACAGAGGGAGAAGTGAAGAACATAAGATATCAGCGACCTCTCTCTGATCACCTCCTCAACAAGTATGTGAGTCAGTATGACCAACGCCGGCGATACAACGACGATGATGAAGAAGATCGTCTGGCTAGGGACGACAGGAGACATCGTCGGCATGATCACGACGAGGAGCGATACGAGCGCCACGCCAAGGAAAAGTCGAGGGAGCAAGACGACGTGGATAGGCACTGGGACTGCCCCTTCTTCAGACACTGCTGGGATTCAGGAATGAGCCGATTGCCAACAATCGGCAACTGCCCAGAATGCAAACGGAAGAAGAAGGATGCAGCTAAAGTGTCCGTGTTCAAGCGCATAGGGCCTCTCCCGCCACAAAGCAAACGTGCTGAGTCCCCTCGGTTAGAAGATCTCGAGGATTCAGAAGACGAGGGGGAAGAAGAAGACAGGTACCACCGGCCAAGGTGGTGCCCTGATGGGCTCAGCCGTTCCCAAAAGCGCAGGGTTCAGCGATTGCGCGGCCTGGAGGAAGCGAAAGGTTATACTTGCATACACTGAGGAAGGCACGACCTGATCTGGCTGCGAAAGTTCAGCGAACCCTGGATGAAGAGGGTCGTCGACGGAAAATGGAGTGGCGCCCCAAGCAAAGGAAAGCCGATGATGAAACATCGGCTGGCACAAACATGGTGCTCGTCCTTCCGACGAAGCTTAGTGCTCCACGATTACACGATGCACTCGAGGTGGACGACAGCAAGCGCACCAACATGATAAAGTCAGAGATTGGGCTGGTTTTATCCACCGGCCTGACCGGGTAGCAAGAACAAATCAATGAGCAAGTATGGCGAGGCTGATCCTTGTGATTGGCCCCAAAAGTTTATGGAGGGACATTACAAAACCTTCATCGAGCAAGCAACGTGGAGGCCGATTCCAGCAATCGGCCAAAATTATCCTCACCATCCATTCTGCCTGGGTTCGAGCATTTAATCCAACAGGGGATACCTGAAGAGCCGATACCATCAATTCTCTTGACAGAATCGGCTCGGGGGGGCACCTAGGTGGATGAAACACGAGGATATGCAGTAGGAATGTCTTGCAAGTACCCAGCAGCCCAAGATATTCCTTGATGGTGGGTATTGAGGTATGGGGGCCGATACATAAATCGGCCGTAAAAAAAAATTCAAAATTTTTTAAGCACAGCCGATGCAGCAGACATCGCCTTAAGGTTAAGGATGCATGGCCATCAACTCAAGAGGTGATTCGATGGAGCAGGAAGTGGGCCACGAAGAGAGACCGATGCCAATGCCAAGAGCAGCATGGACGTGCGGATCAGGTTAAGGATGGATTGCATCAGATCCACCAAAGGAAAGGAGCCGATCTGACCAGCAAGGCGCAAGAAGTAGACTGAAGAAGCTCGGGGGGCAGCTCACCTTGAAGGTTCTCTGCTCTGGGGAGCCGATGTTGTTAAAATCGGATGGCTACGTCATGATTTGAGGCCAATGGCGGCACATTTGGCTGATTCGCCTTTTTAAGGCTCGGGGGGCAGCTCGCCCTAAAGATCCTTGCTCTGGGGAGCCGATTTGGTTGGAATCGGCTAGCCCTACATCGCAACTGGTCTGGAGAGTGGTGTTTTTTACGGAGTCATCAGTTTGAGCATCCAAGACAGTTCCAGGGCTCTGTTAAAGACGCCTGCTCAAGATCAAGTCGCCAGCCTACCAAGATCGGCTGTGCCATCGTCATCGGCAGAGCTGGCTAGCTTGGAGGGATGACTGAATTGGCCTGTCTCGCAGATTATCGTGAGGAACTGATGCGTTGCTATCAGTCATTAAGCATGGATTAGGCCAACAGTCGACAAAGTCAGATGAGGAAAAATCGGCTAAATCAGCATGAAAAAAATCGGCGAAATCAAGTTAAGGGAAATTCTTCATATTGGGATTTCTTACAATGAAGAGCCGACTGCTCAAAAGAAGAACAAAAGAAGAGCCGATTGCTCAAGGGACTACTGATCCTACATAACTACTCCTAGCTAGCGTCGTCGTCGGCGTCGCCATCGGCGCTACTGCCGGAGAAGTCCTCGCCGCTGCTGCCCCAGCCGTCAGCTGGGGCTTCCTCCTCCTCCTCGTCATCATCATCATCCTATTTATCCGCCCAGCTACGGAAGCGCTTCGTTGGAGGATACCCAGCGGAGGAGGAGGAATCATCTTCCTCCTCCTCATCTTCTCCTTCCTCGTCGTCGTCGTCGTCCTCGCTGTCCGCCCACATGCGGGAGCGCTTCTTCGACGGGAGCCTGGCGGAGGGGGAGGCCTTGGTCTTCTCTGCTTCTCCTTCTTTCTTCTCCTTGTCAGAGGAGATGGGGTACGCCCCGGAGGGAGGTCGTCCTCTTCCTTGTTCTTCGGCGACGATTGGAGGGGGAGGCCTGAAGCGGAGGAGGAAGAGGAAGACATGGCTGCTGGGGAAGAGGGTTTTTTGGCGTTGGTGGACAGAGCAGAGCAAGGGGATGGAGTGGTGAACCATTTGGCACAGATAAATAAAAGGAGTGTAGTGGAGATTTAATGCCATGACGGTTCTCGAGGACGTGATGCCGAAATTGTCAATTCATACAGAGAAGCCCAGGAGGCGAGGCGTAATGATGGAAGATTCTGCGGCAGTTCTGCTCTGCCATGACATGACCCGACGAAAGAAAGCATAATGATTTTGGAAATGACATTTCCAAAACCAGGGGGGGATGTGTTATCACCAGAATTTGACCGAGTCAGAGGTGGGCCGCGATCAAGATGGACTTGAAGATATATATATAGAAGAAATACGTGAATCGGCCTCACATGCAAAGTTTGGGCTAGTTTGCCCTTGTATATGTAACATATTAGATTACGTATCGGTTAAGAGTTAGAGTTTTACCCGTGCACGGTTAGGTGCACGCCCACGTTAGAAAGTCCCTTGGACTATAAATATGTATCTAGGGTTTATGGAATAAACAACAACCAACGTTCAACACAAACAAATCTCGGCGCATCGCCAACTCCTTCGTCTCGAGGGTTTCTCCGGTAAGCACCTTGCTGCCTAGATCGCATCTTGCGATCTAGGCAGCACAAGCCTACCCACGTTGTTCATGCGTTGCTCGTGCTTGAAGCCTTTTTGATGGCGAGCAACGTAGTTATCTTAGATGTGTTAGGGTTTGCATTGTTCTTCGTATCATATGCTATCGTAGTGCAACCCTTATACATCCAGCCGCCCTTACACCTATCTTAGGTGTAGGGGCGGCACCCGCTTGATCATAGTTTAGTAGATCCGATCCGTTACGGTTGCTCCTTGTTCTGCAAGGATTAGTTTAATATCCGCAATAGTTAGGCCTTACAAAGGGTTGGAGGATCCAGCGGCGTGTAGGGTGAAGTTTGCTAGCCCTAGACAGGATGTTCCGGGGATCAACCTCGTGTTGGTTTTTAGGCCCTGTCTAGGATCGGCTTACGGTCACCGTGCGCGAGCGCGAGTCCCAATCGTGAGTAGGATGATCCGATTATGCGGTGAAAGCCCTAAATCGTCGTAGATCTCATTAGCTTTACCTTGATCAAGCAGGACCACCATATATTCGGACACCTTGTACGAATCATGGGTGGATCGGCTCTTTGAGCCGATTCACGAGATAACTCGAGAGCCGATCGAGGCTCGTATTTAATGTTTACGTGTATGCCATGCAGGAAACTAAGCGAGGCATCATCCAACACCTTCCTGACCAGGTATAGGTCAGGTGGCACGCCCTTGCGATAGCATCGGAAGTGTGACCAGGAGGCTTTGCGGGCCGTCGCTCTGAGGGACTGGGGCCAGCCGCAGCCCTAGTTGTTCCCGGCTCTACTGTGTTGCCAGTCACTGCCCGCCGGTGGGTTTCTGACGCCAACAAGTTTATTATTACTGGCCAGGAAATTTTTTGAAATCTCCAATTAACTAAGGAACTTTGAAAAATAAAGGTGCTACAGCAACTAAAGCAAGTGGAGGAAGAAAGAGATGTTGTTTACCTCCTCTATGCATATAAAAAGTATTTGTTAGCAAGGTTGATCAAGTCTTGCCACCAAATAAATTTTACATAGCATATGAAGAAATAAACCTCAAATCAATCATGTTACCTTGAATTGTATTGATATGGATCCAATCACAAGAGTTTGATATTTCTTCTTTAGGCTCATATATAGGACAATCGATAGTTCCAACTTTGATAGTTCTCACATTAGAAATAGTATTAACTCCGCACGCTTTTTCAATCCTCTTGGGGAAATAGACGGTGTGTTCCTTATCATCAACATTGAAAGTAACCTTTCCTTTATTGCAATCAATAACAGCCCCTGCAAGTGTTAAGAAAAGGTCTCCCAAGAATAATAGACATATTATCATCTTCGAGCATTTCCAACACAACAAAATCAGTTAATATCAAGCAGTTATTAGTAACTTGAACAGGAACATCCTCACATATACCAACAGGAATAGCGAGTAGATTTATCAGCCATTTGCAAAGATATATCAGTAGGTATCAACTTATCTAAGTAAAGTGTCTTATAAAGAGAAAAAGGCATAACACTAACACCGGCTCCCAAGTCACATAGAGCAGTTTTAACATAATTATTCTTAATAGAACAAGGAATAGTAGGTATACCTGGGTCACCCAACTTCTTTGGAACTTTGCCATTGAAAGAGTAATTAGCAAGCATAGTGGAAATTTCCTCATTGGGGATTTTCCTTTTGTTAGTAACAATATCTTTCATATACTTTGAATAAGGAGGCAATTTAATAGCATCGATCAAAGGGATTTGCAAGAATAAAGGTTTCATCCAATCACAAAATTTATTATAGTGTTCTTCTTCCTTTGATTTTAGTTTCTTAGCAGGGAAAAGGCATTTTCTTTTGCACCCAAGGTTCTCTTTCATTACCATGTTTCTCAGCAATAAAATCTTCTTTAGTATACTTTTTATTTTTAGCATGCTTTTCGGGTTCTTCTTCAACCTCTTCTTTATCGGGAGTATCATTCTTATCATTATCTTTATCATGTTCATTACCACTTTCGGTTTCAGCATCGTAAATAGAAATACTATTAGGATCATTAACGGGTTCGGAGGATTCTACAACATTTTTATGTTTCTTTTTCTTTTTCTTAGATGGAGCACTAGTTTTAGTTCGTTGAGAATCTTGTTCAACTCTTTTGGGATGCCCTTCGGGATATAGAGGATCCTGGGTAGAGACACCACCTCTAGTTGTTACTTCATAAGCATGTTTTTCTTTAGAATTATTTCCTAACAAGTCATTTTGCACTTTAGTGAGTTGATCAATTTGAGTTTGAACCATATGAAAATGTTTAACAAGCATCTTAACATCATTGGAGGTTCTCTCCACAATATCATGCAATTCACTAATAGCTTGAGAATTTTCCATTAGATGATTCTCTACTCTCATATTAAAAATTTCTTGCTTAACAATATAATTATCAAACTCATCTAAGCATTGTGCAGGAGGTTTTGAATACGGAATATCTTCCCTAGTGAAGCGCTGAAGGGAATTTACCTCAATCATGGATGAAGGGGGAATTATCTCACATATATCTTCTATAGGAGGTAGATTCTTCACATCTTCAGATTTAATTCCTTTCTCCTTGAGAGACTTCTTGGCTTCCCTCATATCTTCATCATTCAATTTAATTAAACCCCTCTTCTTCACTATTGGCGTTGGAGTTGGTTCAGGCGTAGTCCAATCATCATGATTCCGGCCTATTTTAGCAATAACTCTTCAGCTTCGTCCGGAGTTCTTTTCCTGAAAACACAACCAGCACAACTATCCGGGTATGCCCTAGACTCAATGGTTAGTCCACTATAAAATATATCAAGTAAATCATGCTTTTCCAAATCATGGTCAGGTGAGCTCTAATAAGAGAGCAAAATCTCGCCCAAGCCTCAGGCAATTTCTCTTCATCTCCCTGATCAAAATTATAAACTCTCTGCAAAGCAGCATGTTGGGCACTAGCAGGAAAGTATTTCCGGAAGAAAACATTAAGAAATTCTTTTGGACTTTTAATGAGAATGGAAAGATTTTAGCAACAAAGTAAGTACGCTTCTTAACATCATCAGAAAACAAGCTACTCAGAGTAGATAACTCAGTCATGTGTTCAACATCACTTTCTTTTTCAGTACCACAAAAGGGTGTTTTCTCAACAATAGCTATATGAGATAGATCAAGAGAAAAATCATAATCTTTATCCTTAATGTTTATAGGAGATGTGGCAAATTTAGGATCGGGAGACGAGTTTATATCTAACGAGTATGTTACGCAAGCAACTTTTTAATTTTTCTTGCATCAGTAGTAGCATTGCATTTTTCAATAAAATCATCATCAAGTTCCACATAATCTTCATCAAAATCATCACTAGAGTATTCAAGTTCGGGTGAATTAAGAGGTGTAGTGACATCGGGAGTTTCGAGTATTTTCAATTTGTCTAGACCTAGCAATTGTAGCATCTAGAAAAGTTCCCAATGAACCACTATCATCAAGCACAAGCAGACATATTATCAATATTATGAGAGTTTTCAGATTCAGCGAAGTACCAGCATTTGAAGCTTGTGGTGGTGAAACAAGTTTATCAATCACAGATGGTGAATCAAGAGCAGCAGAGGTACTCAGAGTTGTACCTTTTCTTGTAGTGGATGGTAGTATGGCGACCTTAGTATCGCGAGGTTTACCCATGATGCAGAATTTGCAGCGAACAATATCAATCCAAGTGAACTTCCAAATAAAGCTATGCTCCCCGGCAACGGCGCCAGAAAATAGTCGTGATGACCCACAAGTATAGGGGATCGCAACAGTCTTCGAGGGAAGTAAAACCCAATTTATTGATTCGACACAAGGGGAGACAAAGAATACTTGAAAGCCTTAACAGCGGAGTTGTCAATTCAGCTGCACCTGGAAACGAGACTTGCTCGCAAGAGTTTATCAGTAGTAACAGTTTTATAGTAGTAGCAGTAGTGAAATAACAGCAGCAGAGTAACAAAGACAGCGAGTAGTGATTTTAGTAAACAAGCAGGATTAAAATACCGTAGGCACGGGGACGGATGACGGGCGTTGCATGGATGAGAGAAACTCATGTAACAATCATAGCGGGGCATTTGCGAGATAATAATAAAACGGTATCCAAGTACTAATCAATCAATAGGCATGTGTTCCAATTATAGTCGTACGTGCTCGCAATGAGAAACTTGCACAACATCTTTTGTCCTACCAGCCGGTGGCAGCCGGGCCTCAAGGGAAACTCATCTGGATATTAAGGTACTCCTTTTAATAGAGTACCGGAGCAAAGCATTAACACTCCGTGAACACATGTGATCCTCACGTCACTACCATTCCCTCCGGTTGTCCCGATTTCGTCACTTCGGGGCCATTGGTTCCGGACAGCGACATGTGTATACAACTTGCAGGTAAGACCATAAACAATGAATATTATGATGAAATAATAACATGTTCGGATCTGAGATCATGGCACTCGGGCCCTAGTGACAAGCATTAAGCATAACAAGTTGCAACAATATCATAAAAGTACCATCTACGGACACTAGGCACTATGCCCTAACAATCTTATGCTATTACATGACCAATCTCATCCAATCCCTACCATCCCCTTCGGCCTACAGCGGGGGAATTACTCACACATGGATGGGGGAAACATGGCTGGTTGATGGAGAGGCGTTGGCGGTGATGATGGCGATGATCTCCTCCAATTCCCCGTCCCGGCGGAGTGCCAGAACGGAGACTTCTGGCTCCCGAGATGGAGTTTCGCGATGTGGCGGCGTTCTGGAGGGTTTCTGGCGACTTCAACTTCTCTCCATGCGTTTTTAGGTCGAGGCCGATAAATAGTCCGAAGGAGGGCGTCGGAGGCCAGCCGAGGGGCCCACACCATAGGGCCGCGCGGGCCCCCCCAGGCCGCGCCGCCTTATGGTGTGGGGCCCTCGGGCCTCCACTTTATTTGTCCTTCTGGCTCCGTCGCATTCTCGGGAAAATAGGGCCTTCGTCAAAATCCCGAGGTTTTTCCCGAAAGTTGGATTTCCGCACAAAAACGAGACACCAGAACAGTTCTGCTGAAAACAGCGTTAGTCCGTGTTAGTTGCATCCAAAATACACAAATTAGAGGCAAAACAATAGCAAAAGTGTTCGGGAAAGTAGATACGTTTTGGACGTATCACCCCCCACCCCACCCCTAGGTTTTGGTAATGCCATTCTGATACATGCTTCTTAGAAGGAGTACATTTTTTCCGTTAGGGCATGACAATTTTGAAAAATTCATAAAAAATGGGAAGACAGAATGGTAACATCATTTTCCATGTGATGATGCACCCCTGTGCCAAATTTTGGTTCATTTTAAGAATGTAAGGTGACAAATTACTCGAGGAAGCTAGTTGGAGTAGACGGGCATGATCGGATTGGCATAGGGGATTTATTTTTTGAAGGATGTTATTTTTCATAGACAATATCTGACACAAAAAATAAAATGTTAAGGTCTCATATTATTCTGAATGATTTTGAATTACTTATGACGTTTGGAAGTATTGGTATACATGAGTCCCACATGAAGTTAAATGGTCCAAAAAAAGTTTCATACACGTCTCCCAGAAAGTGGAAAGTCGAGTACTGGATACAGAGAGTCAGAGGCTATAACATAATCGGCCTCATCATCTCTCGCGAGCTCGTCCTCTCCACTCCCCCAACTTGCCTCCCCCACACTGTGAAAACCCCCCATCCACTCACCGCACCTCTGAGGCATCGACTTTCCCGTTTCCAACCGCAGCAGCATGAAGATAGGTATTGCATACGAGGCGGAGCAATAGGCGACCGCCCACGCAGAGGATGCCTCTACGGTAGTGGACGTCGCGGTGGGTGAGGCTTCACCGGGCACCCAGGCCGCTCGTCTCCTCTGCTTGTCGGATTCTTCGACCTCGGTCGAAATGGGCGTCCTGGCCGTCACGACGGGTGAGGCTTCACCGGGCACCCATGCCGCTCGTCTCCTCTGCTTGTCTGGTTCTTCGACCTCGGTCGAAACGGGCGTCCTGGCCGTCGAGCAGAAGGTGGATACCAACGTTGTTTATCCCGCCGAAGATGTGCACGGCGTTGCAGGCCACCACGGCGAGGTCTTCCTAGGCCCGATGTTGGACGCGAACCTCGACCCCTTCGACGATTTCGGCCCAAACGTTCAGTTCCAGGAGGATGTTGAGGGTGATGACGAGGAGGTACTTCTCTTTTACCGAAACTGTCCCAACCCTCTTTGTGTCATATTGCTGTTCACATGGTTTGCACGAGCCTGGTTCTTGATTGATTTGATATCCTACCTTGTTCTTGTAGATGTAATTGATTCTACGATTCGTAAGATCAGATTCTAGTTTAATTTCGACTAATCTGCCATGTAGTCATATAATCAATTTATGTGTTCATACTTAGTGGACTTGCAATTGTTGTGGCTTATGTTCATGGTTGTTCATAGGGTTTCTCATGATTTATTACGATTTCTTCTGCCATTTACTTGTTCTACACATTTAATTTTAGGGTTTCTATGGTTTGACTATGTTAGTGGAGTATTTATTCGATCTGTCATAAAAAACCTGATTATGTAGTACTTAATAATTCATAGGAGTATTCTGATGAAATGGACAACAACAAGGTGCGCAGGGACCGGAAAAGCCGCTATGTTCTCAAGCGGCTGAAGGGTGGTGAAATTCGTTTCTGCATGCGCGGGGAGCTATTTTGCCCATTATGTGGCAAATTTCTCTAGAAGGACATCCACAGCCTGATCCAACATGCGATGGGTGTAGGCCTAAGTACATAGGGGGAAACACCGCCCTGCAACCAAGGCCAAGCACGCATCATATGGCCTCTTCCTCCATAATTACGTCTTGCCTAGCTTGCTCCACGTCAACGCCCCTGCTGCTGGCCCTCATGCTCCTGGTCATGTTTAAAGTTCATATGTGTAATCTTAATCCCTTTGGAAGTTCAGCATTAAACTCTACTAGTACAACCGTGGTGGTCTTGTGATGTAGTACTCTTTTGATGCATTTGTGATGTAGTAGTACTTTTTTTTAAATGATATAATACTATCTAAGAAAAGTACCCCCTCCGGTTCACATTCATTTCACATCAAGAAATATGGATCAGAGCGAGGGAGTAAATTAAACATGGCATCTCGTGCATGAAGCTTGACATATCGATCAGGTTGGCTAGAATAGCAATACAATGCTGCTCATTAGGCAAATGCATGCCATGTACGATAGTATACATCCAAGAAAGAAGTCTATACTGACATAAAAAAACTACTTTGGGGATGAGAGTGAATTGGGGCATCTACAATATAGAAAATCTTGCTCGTAGATGATTTTGGCTAAGAGGGTTTTACTCACATTACACGTGCCACTTTCCTTGTCTGCAAAACAAGTTCCAATAAAGGGAGAGGAAAGAAGAGGGTATTGTGGGCGAGATTGAACACCTTTTTTATGTGTTAAGCTGAGGCCTCGTTTAGATGAGGATTTCGACTTATTCCTAACAGCTCAACACACCCACAAATAATTCTGCTTGCGCGCACCACCGTTCATTAAAAATAACAATATTAGCTCGCAAGATTAAGAACGAATTGAATTTAAGTAACTTGGTAAGCTTTTCAAGCAATATATTCAGAGACGGCTCAAAATAATCATAAGAGAAGAACAATAAATCTAAGGCACCACATGGATTCATACCTTGAGTCGACGCTGGCTCGTAGAAGGGCGGCCGCGCCTCGAGGATGCCGGGGACGTCTCCACCTCGGTCTCACATGTGACCGCTTATCGGCGGGTGGTGCGCCGCGCCATGTAGAAGATCTATCAAGAGAGGAGAGCCCGATGACGCTACCGACGCCTCAACCTTGATAGCACCGACCTGTTGCTCCGCACCGAGATGCGCCACGTGCAAGATTTAGCGGATGCACCAATTTTAGAGATATGTCATGATCATTGTAACAAATTTCAACGTGATGATGATTTGATCTTGTACTCGGCCTTGAACATAAGAACTAGTACAATCTCACATTTTTTTTATCATTATCCTTTGCGAGATTTAGCGGATGCGCCAAATTCGTAGAAATATCATGATCATGGTAACACAATTTTCAATGTAATGATGATTTAATGTTGCACTCGACCTTGAACATAAGTACTAGTACGGTCTCACAAATTTGTCTCATTATACTTTGCAAGTTTTAGTGGATGCGCCCATTTTCAGAGGTAGATCATGATCATGGTAAGTTGGTAACAAATTTTCAACGTGATGATGATTTGATTTTGCACTCGGCCTTGAACAGAGGTACTAGTACGGTCTCACAATTTTTTATCATTATACTTGGACGGTGGCCAAATTCAAAATCTCATAGCGGCAAAACTTCCCGCCCACAAAATACAAAAATTTCACACGCTTCCAAATTCCCATTCTACCCCTGTGGAGATGGTAGCAAAGTCGGTTGGTGGGGGGGTCTGCCCGTCATTTTATAAATCACCACCTCCCTAGCCCGGAAACCCTCCCAAAAAAAATTCATTTCCCTCAGACCACCCACCGGAACTTCCCAAGTCCCTCTCTCCCACCTCCACGACCACCGCACCGGAACATCCCCGCCGGACTTCCCCGGCCTACCCGAGCCCTCGCGATCCTCGTCACCCGGCCGCCTGCCGGAGCCGCTTCATCGACGCCGTCATCAACCGTACCGGATCATCCCCGCCGTACCTCGAAACCATATGCTCATCCAGCAGTCTACCGCAGTCGCTTCAGCCGCGGTATCGTCCACCCCACCGGAGCCGCTTCGCCGGATCCGTCGTCCACCGCATCGTATCTTGCTCACCGACACCGCTGTGCATGAACCGGATCTACTTCACCGGCGCCGTGCATGATCTAAACTCTTCTATTGTCGCTTTTCTATTGCTTGCCTGCAAGTTCTTGTTTAATCTTGGGGGAACCTGTTTGTGCTAACGACGCGCCGTTACGTTTTTGCGTATGAGATGAGTAACCATGAAGTGTAATGGCCGTCTCTCCAACCCCAAGTAGCACATGTAGCGTACTTCATCACCGGATCTATCAACCCCAGGAAGATCCGCTCGTGACTCCCACGCAGTGCTTCTCCTAATGTAAGTCCCTTGTTTTAGCGCCATGTTCCGGGTTCGATGCTTGTTTGTCCGAAGCTCTTTTAGTTCATTCCTAGCTATGACCGTAACACGTTGCTATTTTCTACTTAATTGCTAACTTTAAGCGATTGAACATTTTGGTTTGCATTCCCCGCTTTCCGTAGATGTAGCCATCATAACTTCTATCTTGCTCAGCCGTTGTTACAAAAATTATAGGTATTATAGTAACATCCTCGCTATTATTTAGTTCATGGCCAATTTTAAGTAATTGCACATGTTGGTTCGCATTCCCCGCTCTATAGCTTTTGGCATCGTAACTTCTATATTTGGTTTACATTCCCTCGCTCTCGTAGATCTAGCCATCATAACTTTATCTTGCTCGGCCGTTGTTACAAAAATTATGGCCTCGCTACTATGTTGTTTGTGCCAATTTTTTACTCCATGAACATGTTGGCTTGCATTCCCCGTACTACAGGTGATGCCATTGTTTTGTATCTAGTTCATTGTAAGCTAACAAAGTAAGGACTTAGTTTGGCATGCTATCACTCGCTATCTAGCCCGTAGTACAAATAAACTTGTCATACTACTAGATAATAATTTTGCGTGCCATCTTGTTCTTCAAAAGCTGCATTATTGACTTGTTTCTCTGACTTGGCATGACGCTCACATATGGAAAGCCGAACATATTGGTTTGCATTCCCTCTTATACAAGTTCACAGGTGATCCCACTATATTCCGTATCCGGTCCATCCTAAGCTCCCAGCATTAACTATCCTCTATGTGTTGCTCATTACAAGTTTATATCCCGAAACATCTTGATTTGCATCCCCTTCACTATAAGTTCGTGAGTATTATTTAGTTCACGGCCAAAATGAAGTAATTGCACTTGGCACATGTTGGTTCACATTCCCTCCTCTTTAGCTTTTGCCATCGTAACTTCTATTTTTGGTTTACATTCCCTCGCTCCGTAGATGTAGCCATCATAACTTCATCTTGCTTAGTCGTTGTTACAAAATTTATAGCCTCGCTACTATGTTGTTCATGCCAATTTTGTACTCCCCGAACATGTTGGTTTGCATGGGACTCGACAAGTAGTAAGTCCGTCGTTTCATTCTAACATGCTCGTTATATTGGCTCGTTGGTATGCGGCATGCACTCTTTGTTTGCTTATTGTGCGCATTACAATGATCTTGTTATAACGACGAAATGATGAGTTCCAAATTCTTTGGCAAACAATATTGCAGTGTCTTTGCGTTTCCATTGTTGTCGTCATAACTTGTAATGTCTTTGTTTCAGTATATAGGTGCCGCATGGACAACTTAAAAGATTGCCGGATCGCTTCATTGTATTGCTAGGTTTAATTACCATTCAATTTCTCTCGGGTTCTCGTAATATTTTTTCAAAGCCTTGCGACTGATGTAATATTTAGTTAGTTTTTATAGTTCTTTCGCGCATTTTTTCTTTGGTGCTTGTGGTAAGTGAGGCTATCCGACAGAAATCAATGCTGCGTAAATATTCTCAGTATCTAAATCACGAATTCCCATCCCTTAAACGGCCCAATTAAGCGAAATCACATACGTGCCGCCCGCAAAATCCTAAAGCGCCTTTTACGCCGGCATATAAACAGCAACTAAACGGGCTGGCCCACTTACTTATTGGGCCAGCCCACTTGATTTACTGTGGACCCCACACTTTTATTGGGCCGGCCCACTTGCTTTAAGGTGGACCCCACCCACTACTGGGCCGGCCCACTAACTAGTTGGGCCAGCCCAATTGCTTTTGTCGTGGTCCCCACATACTAAACGGGCCGGCCCTTTAAGACGAAAGTGGGACCCACCTGTGTTTTTGGCCCGACCCACTAGCGTGTTGGGCCGGCCCACTAGCTCTATGGTGGACCCCACATACTAAATGGGCCGGCCCTTTGACAGGAAAGTGGGACCCACCTGTGTTTTTGGCCCGGCCCACTAGCGTGTTGGGCCGGCCCACTTGCTATACGGTGGACCCCACATACTAAATGGGCCGGCCCTTTAACAGGAAAGTGGGACCCACCGGTGTTTTGGCCCGGCCCACTATCTTGTTGGGCCGGCCCACTTGCTATATGGTGGACCCCACATACTAAATGGGTCAGCCCTTCAACTGGAAAGTGGGACCCACCTGTGTTTTTGGCCCAGCCCACTATCTTGTTGGGCCGACCCACTTGCTATATGGTGGACCCCACATACTAAATGGGCTGGCGCTTTAACAGGAAAGTGGGACCCACCGGTGCTTTTGGCCCGACCCACTAGCTTGTTGGGCCAGCCCATTTGATCTAATGTGGACCCCACGTACTAAATGGGCCGGCCCGATAGCAGGAAAGTGGGACCCACATGCTAATTGGGCCGACCCACTAACTTCTTGGGCCGGCCCAGTTGCTTTAATGTGGACCCCACTTGTAAATGGGCCGGCCCGATACCAGGAAAGTGGGTCCCACATGTCTTGTGGGCCGGCCCTTTTGCCTGTTGACCGGTCAATCGAGTGCATTCGGCCCGGCCCACATGCTTAGTGGGCCGGCCCATTAAAGTTTTGACCAACCAACCTTAGAGGTTAGGCCCGCCCACGTAACTAATGGACCAGCCCAGCCTATATAGTTGACCGGTCAAACTAAGTCAGCTGGCCCGGCCCGCAAACCGAATGGGCCGGCCCGCTTAAGACGTGGCGAGCCTCGTGTGGGCCTACCATCTACCACGGGGTTTCAGCTGGCTAACGCCGTTAACCGCCGCTAACGCGCGTCCGCCACGTGTCGCCTTGCATGACGTCGCCAGCCAACGGGCTCCCGAAAACACTTGGGCAACGGTCCGATTTTCCGTGGCGGAAGGGCGCCCAAGCGCGACGGACCGAAAAAATCGTCGTAGGACTTTGCCTGACGCAGTTTCCACAACAGAACCCATATCGTCGGGTTAGGCCCATAGACGACCAAAAATACCCCTTAGCGGACGATTTTGAGACGTTGTCTATCAAAACTTTTCTTGTAGTGTTATAAACTTAATTGAATGCTTACTATATGACATAAGAAGACTATGTGCCTTGGTTTTTCATTTATTTTGATTTATTTTGAATTTTAAGCCCATTTTTATGCCCATTTAAACAAGTTTAAATCATGAATATGAAAAATTAGTCACTCCAAAATGTAGCTCTTGAGAGGGTTTTTGAAATTTACATGTTTGAAACCAAAAACCACTTCTCTTCATGCATGCTTGACTTCATAAGACAGAGTTTAGGGTTTGGGGTAGACAGCACGCGCCGACGCGTGGACGAAATTTATTCTCTGTCCCCTTGACATGCACTTGCCAGTGTCTTCAACAGTCTGACACGAGCAGTGAAGATTTTATGGAGCCCAGCGGAGAGGGGCTCCATTTCTCGAGCGGTAGCGAGGTGACATGCACCATGTCACCGTGTGACATGCGGCCTAAATCCAAATTTAAACATTGCGAAAAAATCTGAAAAAAATCATGCACGTTCACAGCTCATACTAAGATAACCCCTAAAAATTTCAGATCAAAATTCGAAACATACATCGAGAAACAAAAAAGAGAAACTCAGATGTGAATAGTCTACACAGAAACTCAGATTTGAATTCGGGAACTATTCATGACAGATTTCTCTTTTTTTTTCTCGATGTATGTTTCGAATTTTGATTTGAATTTTTTAGGGGTTATCTTAATATCTATGAACATGCATGATTTTTTCAGATTTGTTCGCAGTGTTCAAATTTGAATTTAAACCGCATGTCACACGGTGACATGCAATAGGTGCATGTCACCTGATCTGCGGTGACGCTGGGGCTAAAAAGAAGACCTTTCCACCTCATTTCCTCCACTGTTTCACATATTTTAGCTTCTATTTATGCGGTGCCGTGGAGGTGGGGGTCTCGTCGTCACCCTCCTCATCCCCACCTCATTTCCTCCACTGTCTCGCAACTCCTTGATCTACTACTCCTATCCATATACATGCTACTCAAATGGATGTATTTGTAGATACATCCATTTTAGTGGCAGTTAATATGGACCGGAGGAAGTACTAATAATATGAGGCATGTTTTTGAGCTGGCCCTGTTTAGTAGAGTTTACATTTGAGAGTTACATCTTTCTACCACCATTATTTTTGATTTAGCTTGTCTTTTGTGCCCACCATTTTATCGAGCAGGGTTAATGCAAGATCCATAGCAAACTAGCTTCTCATGACATTTTTTTGGCGGAGTGCATCTTCTCATGGCGAGCTAGCGACTTTGCCTACTAGAGTTTTTTTTTGTTGAACTACATTTTTTGGATTTTCCCATTTTATTTGTGCACAAGCTATGAGCCGCCCGCAATTCAGCACCATATATTGGCGGGATTTTCTAGTTCAATTGTTTTGTACTAGGATATTAGCAGGATGCTATCTTCTAGGGCTTTCATTTCCCCTATATCCAGCCCCACCCACGGACAAACAAGGGCCTCTCTCCCTACCTCGCACCTAGTCCGTCTCGCTCCCTCTCAGTCCTCCATCCGTAGCCGACATCCACCGCGCCGGAGCCAGCTCAGCGACGCCGTCAACCACACTCCGTCCGCTTCGTCGGATCTGCTTCCCCGACTCACTGGTTCATCTTACCGGCCGGCGAGATCGGTACACAAAGCGCCACCATGATCCACCGAACCAAAACGAACGGCCAACGCGCCACCTCCCCAGTCGACCAAGGTTGAACACTTTGTCCGGCAGCTTTTGTTATGTATTTGATTTCCGAGACTAGTTTATTGCTTGCTTCCACTGCTTGTTATTAGCATCTGTTATTTTTTGTAATGCCTGCTAGATATTCCCCTCGAGAATGCCTACGAAGAATCTCGGAGGCAAAATATCTTGCAGAATAAGATAATTGCAGCCAAGCTCGGCATACTCGTGGAATGGGACAAAATCACCGCACCCCAAGTCGTTGCCGAGATTTTTCACCCGTGTGATGTGCCGCCAAAAGGACGATTCCGTGGGGCAGCTGCTGAAGAAGGTATTTAGCCGCACTGCTCAAATTTCATATGTGTTGTTTGCTCGATTGATTTGATGAACTTTGATTTGCAGCAGCCTAGCCACCGCTCATGTTCCTAACAAAGACAAGTGAGCGCGCCGTGATGCGGACATTGGTAGAAAGGAGGCGGGATTTGGTCCTATTGTTCTAGCAAGCAATCATTTGAGGGGCCGCCTAGGATCAGCACATCTGGATCCTCCCGAGCTCAACATTAAGGAGGTAATTTTATAATAGTGTTTTAAACATGACATAATCTAATGTACTGAAAGAGATCAAACTGTCAACAGGAGTGGAGTGGTATAGATGGTAGAGATATAGATATAGATTTCAGATTTCCTAATTTTTTCTTGAAAATAGGGTCGCCCCGGCCTCTGCATCTTAATGATGCACCCACCCTTTTATTGCAATGTTTTAGACTCCATTTAAGGTTTAGAAACTCATGGGTTGCTCAAAGTGGTGACATTAATCAACCAACATATTTCCTTTTAATCTGCTGATTGATTTTATGCATGGCAAATCGCAGAAGCAAGTGATCGCTCATGTCCCCGCTAAGCAGCATTGTAGCACGGATGTCCGAGTTCCGGTGATGCAAACGTTTGTAGGAACAAAACAAAAGGATGTGGCAATGGGGAAGCTAAGATTAGGCGTCTTCAAAAGGACTTGGATGTGGCCACTTGGCGGAACAAAGAAATGAACCGAGGATGGAATTCTACAATTCAAGATGGCCTACGAGTCGTTGCTAATCTGCGAAGCTAGTGGCCGGCAACTTGGTTACCGCTTTGGCTGATGCGGATATCCATGAGATCAACTCGGACGATCTTGGAACAGGTGAAAGCACGAGCGTAAACTCGCACTCATCTTTGCGGGTAGATGATTTTCAAAGGGTGATGCAAGAGCCGCTATATGAATAGATTGTTGTTTTCGCTTGATGATGTCCCTGGTTCTTTTGTTTACTTATGTGCTGGTAGTACTTAGGGGAACTAGCTTGTACAAGTAATTTTTTTCCGATAAAGTTGTTCAAGTAAATGGCACATGCTTCGCATGTTTGACCAATTAAGTTAAAAAGCTTCACAAAATCCTGCGTCGAAGTTGTTTCACTAAAAAAAAGAGCTCTCACGTGCAAGGCACGTGTAATTTACTAGTATATACTAGTACTAGTAGAGATGGTACAACTAGACATTAGAGATTTGTTTGTTTTAAAGATATTTTTAATTGTGTACAAGATGGAAAATATAACTTTAGGGCATCCACAATGTTGCTATTGCCAAATCTGATACGATGGTGAATTTGGCTTTGGTGTGAAATATAGCAATAGCTCCACAATGTAGTGGTTCCAAATATTTATAACGTGGGTCCCGCCATCAAGCTAAAACAACACATAAAGCCAATATGGAACTACTCTCACAATGTAGGGAACTAGTTCCAAACGCCAAAAGTGAAATTTGGCATCGGAGCACCTACTTGCTCCGGTTCCCTGTTTTTCTGGTTTTGGAACTACCTCTACAATGTATGGAACTAGTTCCAAAAGCCAAAAATCAAATATGGAACCACTTTTGGCTACACGTTGTGGATGCTCTTAGCAAATTCCTAGTATTTTTCATGGTCGATGTAAAAAAAAAGTATTTTTCATGGTTGATGTAAAAAAAACAAGTTTTTTTCATGGTCGATGTAAAAAAAGAGAGAAAACATGTCTCATAAAAAGCCTTATGGTTAGCACATTTTTTTTTACGGAGTAACTCTTTTTTACATAGCCCAAATTACTATTCGATTTTCCATTGAAATATTTTATGTGTATAAAGCAAGCGAAGAAGTACACATGCATTTTTTGTTTTATTCTTTTTTGACATTTCAAAATGTATAGAAGATGAATTTCGAAATAAAGAGATCATATGCACCCAAGAACCAACAAGCATATCCCCTTGACCCCGAACATACTCGGGGCCCTTTTGTTGTGGCTTTTTTTTGCCTTTTTGGCTTTTGGATTTTGGAAGCCAAAAACAAATATTATATTCTTTTGGCTTCCAAAATCCAAAAGCCAAAAAGCCACAACAAAAGGGCCCTCAACTTCAGACCTGGGATTTCGTAGGCTAGGGTTCCACAGGTTTTCCACCAACCAGTAATAATTTCAACTCTGCCCCAAAATTCCCGCCGAAATCCCCCCCCCCCCGCTTTCAAAATTCAAAGCGATGTGAAATAAGTACAGTGTCAATCTTATCCCCCTGGACCGCTCAATTCAGACCTATCTCCGGCGGCGCCGAACCCCGCATCTCTCTCTCACGCTTCCACCCTGCATGACCCACCGGATCATCTCACACGCCGGCGCCGGCCCACTATCCCACTCCCACACCAAGCACTCATCGCCTTCTCATCGGCCACCGTAGTGACCGACGACGTTCCGCCGTCTCCCTTGCTTTTTAGCAAGCCGGAGTAGCTTCCACCTCCCCCACCCCCACCGACGACCACCGTACCATACGAGCTCCTCCGTAGCCGACTTCCACCGCCGCCTTGTCAGCGACAGTCACCATCGCCGGGTTCTCGTATCTTAATCCCCGACTCCTTCCGTCCACCGGACTGGAGAGATGGGCACCTCCATGGTCCACGGCAGGAAACCAAAGCGTACACGCGCCCACTTCCAAGAAGGTTGATATGGCCGCATTCGTTATGCATGTGATTTCGAAAAGTATTTTTTTGCTTACTTGCACCGCCATCTCATTAGCATTTTTTTTGTAATGCATGCTAGATATTATTGCAATACAGAAGAATGAATTAAAAGAGAAACGGATACGGAATATATGTAGAAGATATGCAAGCCGTGTGGGCACAAGCATTTGTAACGCTATTGCCTCTAGTGCGAACCTGAAAAAAATCGGAGAAGAACCCTTTCCCCTCCCCAAAGATAAAGAACAATGTTATGATTCACAATTTGATCCTGCTGAGCCTCTTGGAGAGCTAACTCAGGAAGATGCCTTGCCCGACCATTCTCCTCAACCCCACCAGGTGATTTCCGTGTTTTTACTTTGAGATATCTCGTTGCAACTTCCATGTGTTGTATACTTGTATCCTGAATCCCACCAAACATGTTCACATGCCACCTCTAGGTCTCCTTAATGCATCATATATATGTTTCAGCATGCACGTCATCCTTTACTGTTCTTCATTCTATTCCATTTGCATATCATCATATATGGGACTTCTGTAAACTGAAATATCGTTTATGTGTGCTAGGAATCTGCAGCTTCAAGTAAGAATTTCGCAGGAACCACCAATGAGAGGAAGACCATTCAACAGGCATCTGAATCGGTGATAGAACAACTACAACCAAAAAAGAAACATGCTTCTGCTACTAGACAGTCTCAGCGATTCATGGCACTAGTTGAAGAAAATAACGAAAATGCTAAGAGTACTGAAATAAAAAAATGTGGTGAACACCCCAAGCGGTTGAATCAGCCACCTGTTACCAATCCAGTCAACCAGCGACAATCGGCAGCAGAACCAGTTTCCACAGCAACTTCTCAGCCACAATTGGCGCAGAACCAGTTTCCACGAGCAACTTCTCAGCCACAATTGGCAGCAGAACCAGCTTCCACAAGCAACTTCTCAACAACAATTGGCAGTAGGAACCGGCTTCCACGGCAACTTCTCAGCCACAATTGGGATCAGCGAGAGCCGTGGTAGGAAATACTCGCTCAAGGACACACCGTACTCGGTCCCAACTCGACACAACCACAACCGGCCAAACACTCGTTAGCACAACATCAACAAGCCGTTGATGATCTCCCACTCGACCCATATTAGTCCCGCCATAGACAACTCCCCTGAGGATGAGCCCCACACCGAAGAAGGTACATTTTCCAATGCTTATAGTTTCATTCTCCGTTATAAAGTTATACTTTATAGATAAATAAATAAATATATAATATATATATATATATATATATATATATATATCTACCTTGATAGCTTGATGTAATGCTTAACTTTGTAGTTGCACCACGATCAAGAAAAACGAGGGGCCCAACAGTAGGGAAAATGTTCGTAGCTAAGCTTGCTCGGGATGGAATCAAGATTTCGCCTTTCATCTATCGTAGGTGGCGAAGGCCACCGGACCCGTAAGAATCTTGTAAATTAGCATCGGATGTACGAATTTTCGTCATGAATGAAATTCCTATCTTCCCAACATGGAAAGAGCACGTAGACACCTCTGCGCATTTTGAAAAATTAGTGCACAAGTTACACGTAAGTCATCTTTCTCTTGGTAATGTTACTCATACTAGTATACCACATTGGCACGTCCCGTTCCTTCTAGCTTGTTGTTGGCTCTATGTATATCGCACCAACGGTTTATATTGTTGTGAACGAGTTAAGGTTCGAGTTCGATGAGGACCAAGAGGAAGTAAAGCATGTTCTCAACGAGTCTATTCTCGGACTCGTCTACGCCGTATCGCAGCGAGGCTAAAGAAGAAATACTTCACTAGAAAGATTACTGGGAGTGTTCCAACTATATCTCCTTTTAAGCAAATGACCGACAAACAGTGGGGAGATCTTGTGAAGCACTGGTCTGATCCAAAGAATATGGTATGATTTGTAAGACTGAGACCAGATCACATCTTGGATTCTTATTTATAGCAGTGTCTCGCTAGTCTCCTTTTTGCAGAATTTGGCTAAACAGAATCAGAAAAACCGCGGTAAACTACTTTTACCTAGCCGTACGGGATCTCGTAACCTTATAGTGCACATTCGGCAAAAAGTAAGGACATGTTGTTTTATACTCGCTATTTAGAAATATTTTAGTAAAAGATCATGCAGAGTATATACACCAGGTGTGCAGCTTATATTATGATCCTCCATTTCAACCACGTTATTCGATTTATAAATGGTAGTACTAAAATGCAGATGTTACATAATGCAAGTAAAAGGGAACCAAACAAAGAGATGACTCGCCAGAGATTTTTGAAGCATGCCGAAGAACAAACTTGAAGTGATTGGAGAAGTCGCACAGAGTGTTCTTGTAAGTCTTCTCAAAGATTGAAATTTTGTGACGACTCACATCCCAACTTGTAGGAGTAGTAAAGTACATGTCAATATGATATTATATATGTTTATTAAAATTCATATGATGTGAATCAGACATGCCAAACTGTAGGACTAAAAGTAGGTCATACACATGATAAATCTACTATCGACAAGTTTCTCTCGTAGTAACTATCATGTTTACACATGTGTACGAACTGAATTTTTTGCAGGAAGATATGAAATTAGAGATGGCAAAACCCGGTAAAAACGGTCTGGAAAAACCGATGAAGAATGTGTGAAGGCATTTTCTATGGCAATAAAAAAGAAAGGCATTGCCAAAAACACTTTCTTACGGAATGCTCGGACTCGCCGAAGTGCAAGTCCATGTCCAAGTCAAAGTATTTGCATGCTCAAGTTCTAGAGGAGAAACTCCAAGTAGAACGAGCTGCATCGACCGCGCTAAGACTAGAAGTCGACAATTTTAGAACGATAGCAAGCACGAAGGAGGCCCTACTCGGAGCAGGTTAGGAATGCTAGTAAGTAGTAAGAAGAGTATCTGCTAGATAATTGGAGATGAACGGGGACAGTGATAGGTCATTACCTTGGTCTTGTAAAATGGTTCCTTAGTCTGAGCATATTCCGTAGGTGCATTTATCTGCAATTGCTATGATCTTGGTGGTCGTTTCCTTGTTGTGATGTGGATTTTTTTTTGAACTGGAACCCTGCTGATTGTCAATATTATAAGTGGATTGCCTAGCCCTTTCCATCAGTTCTGACTTGTGGTTCCGTTGGCTCGTGGATGAAGCTTGACATGGTATCGAGCCCATAGTCTCAAGTTCGGACTTTTGGTCGCGTTGGCTAGTGCATTAAAGCTTGACACTGATGATTTTCTGTGATCCATTGATTTCCAGCTTTCTACATATAGCCCAGGTCTAGAAGCTTGTCAACTGGTCTGGTTCATTCATCGCTGTATTGAGTGCAATGAACGGAACAATGCTTCTCCTTTGTGTTGTGCTGCAACACAACGACACTGTTCTGCTTCGTACAAGCGAGTTGTGAACAGAGATACTTATGTATGCTACCAAATTTCGACTCCATATAATCAATAGCTTAACAACCGTCTAATTCAAAATCTCAACACCGTAGCATATACCTCCTCGCCTATCGAATACAATTATTTCACACACTGAAATATTTTGTACGCGTTTTGAATTGGAGAACATGGGAACCGACTTTGGTTTCTGATTATGACTTGATGTGACCCTAGGCCCTGGATTCCTGAGCAGAAGGTATGTGTAAAAACAAAGAGATTACGAAGTGCTAATTCCCTTTTTTTTGTAAGTCCTGGTGGCATTGACACTCCTTTCTTACTTGCTATATTTTTTTGGTGTTTATATATAATAGAGAATTACCAGCTTATTGTCGAACCCGTTAGATTTTGGGCAATAATTGTTACGTGGCTGCTTCTTAATTAAAGTTTATCATGTCATGTAGATGGATTTGTGAAAGATGCAGCGGGTCGTTCTTCAGATCGTCTACATGGGATTCCCATCTACATGTATGTTCATGGTTTCATGGAGTACTTCAGCTCATAGCAACCACATACGATCCTGCAAGATTTGCATTTTTTTTGACCTTGCAAGATTTGCATTCAATGTATCGCCAAGGCGCGTCCGTGAGAACTCTAGAAACATCTTCGTCAGACTCGTTTTGGCGCGCGCGCTCCCGAGAGAATCCAATGAATTTTGACCGTTCTCTTAAAAAAAGGAACTTTGACCGTTGGATCAAGCGTTGGAGAACCGATGTGCCAACGGCCAATAATTATGATCGTGGTAACCGATTTTCAACGTGATGATGAATTGATGTGACATTTGGCCGTACTAGTATGGTCTCATATTTTTGTATTACTTAGTACTTGGACTGTGGCCAAATTCGAAATCTCATTCTAGCGGCAAAACTTCCCGCCCAAAAAATACAAATATTTCACACGCTTCTAACTTCCCATTCTACCCTCGTAAAGATGACAACAATGTCCATGTATAAGTCGGTTGGTGGGGGGTCTACCCGTCATTTTTTTTCGATCACCACCTCCCTAGCTCCGGAAACTCCCCGAAAAAAATTCATTTCCCTCACTCTCTCCTCTGAGACCACCCACCGGAACTTCCCAAGTCCCTCTCTCTCCCACCTCCACGGCCACCGCACCGGAACATCCCCGCCGGACTTCCCTGGCCTACCCGAGGCCTCGCGATCCTCGTCATCCGGCCGTCTGCCGGAGCCGCTTCATCGACGCCGTCATCAACCGGACCGGATCATCCCCGCCGAACCTCGAAACCATATACTCATCCAGCAGTCTACCGCAGTCGTTTCAGCTGCGGTATCGTCCACCCCACCGGAGCCGCTTCGCCGGATCCATCGTCCACCGCATCGGATCTAGCTCACGGACACCACTGTGCATTAACCGGATCTGCTTCACCGGCGCCGTGCATGATCTAAACTCTTCTACTGTCGCTTTTCTATTGCTTCCCTGCAAGTTTTTCTTTAATCTTGGGGGAACCTGTTTGTGCTAACAACGCGCCATTACGTTTTTGCAGATGAGATGAGTAACCAAGAAGTGTAATGGCCGTCTCTCCAACCCCAAGTAGCACATGTAGTGTACTTCATCACCGGATCTATCAACCCCAGGAAGATCTCGTTGTGACTCCCACGAGTGCTTCTCCTAATGTAAGTCCCTTGTTTCAGCGCCATGTTCCGGGTTCGGATGCTTGTTGTCCGAAGCTCTTTTAGTTCATTCCTAGCTATGACAAGTAACACCTTGCTATTCTCTAGTTCATTGCTAACTTTAAGCGATTAAACATTTTGGTTTGCATTCCTCGCTTCTGTAGATGTAGCCATCATAACTTCTATCTTGCTCAGTCGTTGTTACAAAAGTTATAGGCTGCTACTATTTTGTTCATGCCAATCTTGTTCTCCCTGAACATGTTGGTTCGCATTCCCTGTACTACAGGTGATGCCGTAGTTATTTCTATCTACTTCGTCGTAAGCTAACAAAGTAACTGCCTGCTATTAGTTATTGCATGCTATCGCTCTGCCATCCTGCAGTACAAATTTATTTGATCTCGTCACAGTAGCTACTTCGATCATAATTTTGTCTGCAACCTGATTCTTCAAACGCTGCAATATTAACTTGTTTCTCTTACTTGGCATGGCGCTCACATATGGAATGCTGAACATATTGGTGTGCATTCCCCCTTCTACAAGTTCACAGGTGATCCCACTATATTCCGTTTCTGGTCCATCCTAAGCCGTAGCATTTACTATCATCTATGTGTTGCTCATTACAACTTTATATCCCGAAACAAATTGATTTGCAATCGCTTATCTACAAGTTTATGAGTGATGCCATTATAACT
Source organism: Lolium rigidum (assembly GCF_022539505.1). Classification (NCBI taxonomy): domain Eukaryota; kingdom Viridiplantae; phylum Streptophyta; class Magnoliopsida; order Poales; family Poaceae; genus Lolium; species Lolium rigidum. Next base: position 265,160,609 of record NC_061510.1, on the reverse strand, counting down.
TCTATCTGTTTTATTCCTAGCTATTATAGAAGTTTATATCCCGAAACATCTTGATTTGCATCCCCTTCACTATAAGTTCAGGAGTATTTTGATTTGCATCCCCTTCACTATAAGTTCAGGAGTATTATTTAGTTCACGGCCAATTTGAAGTAATTGCACTTGGCACATGTTGGTTCACATTCCCTCCTCTTTAGCTTCTGCCATCGTAACTTCTATTTTTGGTTTACATTCCCTGTCTGTAGATGTAGCCATCATAACTTCATCTTGCTCAGTCGTTGTTACAAAATTTATAGCCTGCTACTATGTTGTTCATGCCAATTTTGTACTCCCTGAACATGTTGGTTTGCATGGGACTCGATAGTAGTAAGTCCGCTGTTTCATTCTAACGTGCTTCGTTATATTGGCTGTTGGTATGCGGCATGCACTCTTTGTTTGCTTATTGTGCGCATTACAATGATCTTGTTATAACAACGAAATGATGAGTTCCAAATTCTTTGGCAAACAATTTTGTAGTGTCTTTGCCTTTCCATTGTTGTTGTCTTAACTTGTAATGTTTTTGTTTCAGATATAGGTGTTGCATGGACAACTTAAAAGATTGCCGAATGGCTTCATTGTATTGCTAGGTTTAATTACCATTCAATTTCTCTGGGTTCTGTAATATTTTTTCAAAGCCTTGCAGCTGATGTAATATTTAGTTAGTTTTTATAGTACTTTTGCGCATTTTTTCTATGGTGCTTGCGGTAAGTGAGGCTATCCGACGTAAATCATGTGCTCGCGTAAATATTCTCGTATCTAAATCACAAATTCCCATCCCTTAAACGGCCCAATTAAGCGAAATCACATATATGCCGGCCCGCAAAATCCTAAAGCGCCTATTATGCCGGCATATAAAAGGTAGACCCCACCCACTACTGGGCCGGCCCTGTAACAGAAAGCTGGCCCCACAAGCTTATTGGGCCGGCCCACTAACTTTGTGGTGGACCCCACTTGCTAATTGGGCCGGCCCTTTTAATAGGATAGTGGGCCCCCCATATATTATTGGGCTGGCCCGCCGACCTGTTGGGCCAGCCCACTTGCGTTTTGGTGGACCCCACTTACTAACTGGGCCGTCCCGGTTACACCACTGTGGGCCCCACCTTCTTATTGGGCCGGCCCACTAACTTCGTGGGCCGGCCCAGTTGCTATATGGTGGACCCCACATACTAAACGGGCCGGTCCTTTAACAGGAATGTGGGACCCACATGCTAATTGGGCCGGCCCACTAACTTCTTGGGCCGGCCCGCGCTTGCTTAAAGGTGGACGCCACTTGTTAAATGGGCCAGCCCGATTACAGGAAAGTGGGCCCCACATGTCTTTTGGGCCGGCCCTTTTGCCTGCTGACCGGTCAAACGAGTGCATTCGGCCCGGCCCACATGCTTAGTGGGCCGGCCCGTTTAAGTTTTGACCAGTCAACCTTAGAGGTTAGGACCGGCCCACGTACTTAATGGACCAGCCCAGCTATATAGTTGACCGGTCAAACTAAGTCAGCTGGCCCGGCCCGCAAACTTAATGGGCCGGCCCACTTAAGACGTGGCAGGCCTCGTGTGGGCCTACCATCTACCACGGGGTTGCAGCCGGTTAACGCCGTTAACTTCCGGTTAACGGCGTTTGCCACGTGTCAGTTTGCATGACGTCAGCAGTCAACGGGCTCCCGAAAACACTTGCGCAACGGTCCGATTTTCCGTGGCGGAAGGGCGCCCAAAGGCGACGGACCGAAAAAAACGTCGTAGGACTTTGCCTGACGCAGTTTCGACAACAGAACCCATATCGTCGGGTTAGGCCCATAGGCGACGAAAAATGCCCCTTAGTTGACGATTTTGGGACGTTGTCTATCAGAACTTTTCTTGTAGTGGCACCAACATTGGATAGCTACTCAAGCCGTCAACAAGAGCATACATGACCTCACGGCAAGGATAGATGAGACTGTCATATGCTATGAAGAACGAGCTCAAGTGCAAAGAAGGGACCTCAATACCCAAGTGCAAGACCTCCATGCCAAGCTTGATGCTCAAGGCCACGATATAAAGGCTACACTCGCTACTCAAGGTCAACAAAACATGGCGAGCATGAGAAGACAAGAAGAAAGGTTGGCACGCCTTGAACAAGCTATTGCCAACATCGCCAACAACCGAAGCCAACACTCAAGGTCTTCGCGCTCTCATAGTTCAAGGCATCGAGCTCCATCTCCATCTCATCATGCCTCCAATGAAGACCCACACAACCATAATGTGGATGCTCAAATACTTCAACGACAAGCTCAAGAGGCGGAGCAAGCATGTGTTCAACTTGAACAAGAGAGGCTACAACAAGCAAATCGTGAAGCTCAATTCCAAAAGGAACAACAACGTCTTCGTCGTGATCAAGATCTTCTTCGAGCACGTGAGCAAGAACGTCTTCGCCATGAGCAAGCGGCACATCATCAACAAGGACAACCTCGTCCATCGACTCAAGTGGCCAATGCTCAAAGGCACCCAGAACATAACGCCGAACAAGAAGTGAATCAAGAACGCCAAATAATCAATATCGATGCTCCTCAAGATGATGGCGCAAGAAGGAACAACATGGAAAATAGAAGACACAATCCTTTCAATCATCGAGCTCGTCAAGCACCTCATGCTCATCAAGGTGAAGCAAGTCACCACAATGAAGACGATGCACCAAGTGACGCTAGTGTAATGCCACACCCTCAGCAACCACATGGAAGGCGTCCTCCTCCTCCAAACCGACGCAACGAAAATGAGGATCATCATCAACAACCTGGCAACCATAATGAGGATCAAGAGGATGCAAGACCAATACATCGACGCAATGACCGTAATGAGTAAGAAATCTTTGGGAAGCTAAAGTTCACCATGCCCAAGTTCCAACGAGAAGAAGACCCCGACGCATACTTGTCTTGGGTACTCAAGGTTGACAAGATCTTCCGCATCCACAACTTCTCCGAAGCAAAGAAGGTGGCCATGGCGTCACTTGAGTTTGAGGGATATGCAAATGTTTGGTGGGACGAAGTAAACAAGAAGTGTGCTAAACAAGACTTAAAACCCATTGACACATGGGAAGAGATGCAAGAAGTCATGCACACTCGCTTTGTGCCCACCCACCACAAATGTGACCTCTTCAACAAGCTCACACAACTCTTCAACAAGCTCACACAACTCAAGCAAAGCTTCTAGTCCGTTGAGGAGTATTACAAGGAGATGCACATGACCATGATGAGTGTGAATGTGGATGAGCGAGAAGAGCAAACAATGGCACGGTTCTTGAATGGATTGAACATCCCCGTCAAGAGGATAGTGGAATTATTGCCTTACACCAACATGGTTGAGTTACTTCATCAAGCTACAAGGGCCGAGCGCCAAGTGCGAGAAGACTTAGCAAGTGCAAAGCCCAGGAACTTCTTCGCCGCAAGAAATGCAACTAATGCTTCCTCAAGCACAAAGAATACAAGTGCTAGTGCCTCCAAGGATCCTCCCAAGCAAACAAGAAGTGCCATCAAGACAACAAGCTTCAAGCCGGAGCAAGCAACTATGTCCTCCAAAGCTTCCACCGGATCTAGTAACATCACTTGTTGCAAGTGTGGTGCCCAAGGACATAAATCCTTTGAATGCAAGAACACAAGAGTTATGATAACAAGAGATGATGGAGATGTGGAGTACTTAAGCAAAGGTGAATATGAAGCCTTAGTGAAAGCCGCAACCAATCTTGAAGATGATGCCTTGGAAGAACAAGAGCCAATCCTATGTGTGCATGACACAAGCCATCACTTGTGGTGACCAAAGTCTTGACAACCCATGCAATCCCCAATGAAGACCAAAGATGCAACATCTTCCAAACAAGAGCCAGAATTAACGGCAAGTCCATCAAGGTCATCATCGATGGAGGTAGTTGCACAACCTTGCAACACCGAACTATGTTCCAAGCTCAACCTTCCGCTCCGTAAACATCACCATCCTTACCATGTGCAATGGCTAAGTGACAACGGAAATGTGAAGATACAACACACTGTCACAATCTCCTTCAAGATCGGCGCCTATGAAGACACCGTTGAGTGTGATGTAGTGCCTATGACCGTGTGCCACATGCTACTTGGTCGCCCTTGGCAATATGACAAGAAAGCAAACCATGGTGGTTACACAAATGCCTATAGCTTCAAGGTCGACAACAAGTCCTTCATCCTACGCCCAATGACACCTAGCCAAGTAATTGCGGACAATGCAAAGGCTTTAGCGAGGGCTAAGGAAGCTACCATCACTAGTGAGATGAGAGGTGAGAGAATGATCCACCAAAAAGAGAGTGAGCGCCACAAGCCATATGTGAGCGAGATGAAGAGTGTGCTCCTAGCCACTAAGAGTGAGATGAGAGAAGTGCACCACAACCCATCCACCAAATTGCACTATGTGCTCATTTGCAAGGGGCCACCCTCGAAAACTAACGACTTAACAACACTTCCTTTGTCTTTGTTGTCTGTTTTGAAGGAGTTCCAAGATGTCTTCCCCGATGAGCTCCATCATGGATTACCATCGCTTAGAGGAATCGAGCACCGCATCGACCTCATACCCGGTGATACGTCTCCGACGTATCGATAATTTCTTATGTTCTATGCCATATTATTGATGATACCTACATGTTTTATGCACACTTTATGTCATATTCGTGCATTTTCTGGAACTAACCTATTAACAAGATGCCGAAGTGCCAGCTCTCGTTTTCTCGCTGTTTTTGGTTTCGAAATCCTAGTAACGAAATATTCTCGGAATTGGACGAAACGAAGACCCGGGGGCCTATTTTTCCACGGAGCTTCCGTAAGACCGAAGAACATACGAAGTGGGGCCACGAGGTGGCGACACCACAAGGCGGCGCGGCCAAGGAGGGGCCCGCGCCGCCCTATGGTGTGGGCCCCTCGTCGTGCCCCGACTCGCCCTTCCGCCTACTTAAAGCCTCCGTCGCGAAACCCCCGATGCGAAAAACCACGATACGGAAAACCTTACCGAGACGCCGCCGCCGCCGATCCCATCTCGGGGATTTCGGAGATCTCCTCCGGCACCCCGCCGGAGAGGGGATTCATCTCCCGGAGGACTCTACACCGCCATGGTCGCCTCCGGAGTGATGAGTGAGTAGTTCACCCCCGGACTATGGGTCCATAGCAGTAGCTAGATGGTTGTCTTCTCCTCATTGTGCATCATTGTTGGATCTTGTGAGCTGCCTAACATGATCAAGATCATCTATCTGTAATACTCTATGTTGTGTTTGTCGGGATCCAATGGATAGAGAATACCATGTCATGTTAATTATCAAGTTATTACATATGTGTTGTTTATGATCTTGCATGCTCTCCGTTACTAGTAGAGGCTCTGGCCAAGTTTTTGCTTTTAACTCCAAGAGGGAGTATTTATGCTCGATAGTGGGTTCATGCCCGCATTGACACCTGGGACAAGGACGTAAAGTTCTAAGGTTGTGTTGTGCTGTTGCCACTAGGGATAAAACATTGGCGCTATGTCCGAGGATGTAGTTGTTGATTACATTACGCACCGTACTTAATGCAATTGTCTGTTGTTAGCAACTTAATACTGGAGGGGGTTCGGATGATAACCTGAAGGTGGACTTTTTAGGCATAGATGCAGTTGGATGGCGGTCTATGTACTTTGTCGTGATGCGCAATTAAATCTCACTATACTTATCATGTCATGTATGTGCATTGTTATGCTCTCTCTATTTGTCAATAGCCCGACTGTAATTTGTTCACCCAACATGCATTTATCTTATGGGAGAGACACCTCTAGTGAACTGTGGACCCCGGTCCATTCTTTTATACTGAAATACAAATATGCTGCAATACTTGTTTTTACTGTTTTCTCTGCAAACAATCATCTTCCACACAATACGGTTAATCCTTTGTTACAGCAAGCCGGTGAGATTGACAACCTCACTGTTTCGTTGGGGCAAAGTACTTTGGTTGTGTTGTGCAGGTTCCACGTTGGCGCCGGAATCTCTGGTGTTGCGCCGCACTACATCTCGCCGCCATCAACCTTCAACGTGCTTCTTGACTCCTACTGGTTCGATTAAACCTTGGTTTCTTATTGAGGGAAACTTGCCGCTGTGTGCATCACACCTTCCTCTTGGGGTTCCCAACGGACGTGTCAACTACACGCATCAAGCAAATTTCTGGCGCCGTTGCCGGGGAACTGAAGAAAAGCTACACCACAAAGATTTCTAACTCCCACGTCAACTACGCACCACCAAATTTCTGGCGCCGTTGTCGGGGAGATCAAGACACGCTGCAAGGGGAGTCTCCACTTCCCAATCTCTTTACTTTGTTTTTGTCTTGCTTTATTTTATTTACTACTTTGTTTGCTGCATTATATCAAAACACAAAAAAATTAGTTGCTAGCTTTACTTTATTTACTATCTTGTTTGCTATATTAAAAACACAAAAAAAAATTAGTTACTTGCATTTACTTTACTTATTTCATCATGTTTCCCTTTAATTTTACCACAAAAAACATACCGGTAGGACGCGGGTCTATCATTGGGAGAAACAATATAGAAGAATTTTTCAATCATGTTAGTACCATTGAGGATTTTGAAGATAGACACTTGGTAGACCTTGCTCCCACTTATGAAATTGCTGCTACGCATTTAGTTCGCCTGTTGGAAACTAAATTTGTTAATCTCAATCCTATAATCCAACACATGTTTCTTACACTTGGTGATTTGGAAGAGGGGGAAAAGAAAGATTTTGTATTAGAAACCCTTCTTAGAGAATTTGGTGGTCTAGCAAGAGAGGCTAGAAAGGTATTTGCTAAATTTAATATGCTCGGTTCTCATACTAATTTTGTTGGTCTCCTTGAAAAAATGGACATGGAAAGAATAAGGTACACTAATAATATTAATGATGGTGGGGAGATCAAAGCACCAATACCATGTAAACTCCTAGCTATGAATGATGCACTAGAACATAACTATGCTTGGCTTGTTCCTGAAAATTTGTTCGATGAGAGTAGCAAGCCCAAGACTAATGAAAAGGGAGACGCTGAAACTTATGTATCCAATATACTATGCATGGTTGAGAAAACTCCAAACCCCGCTGTAGGTGCACCACCCTTTGATGTTACTTGAGATACACTTTCTGCGCCTAGCTGAAAGGCGTTAAACAAAAGCGCTTATGGGAGACAACCCAAGTTTTTACTACAGTACTTTATTTTATATTTGTGTCTTGGAAGTTGTTTACTACTGTAGCAACCTCTCCTTATCTTAGTTTTATGTTTTGTTGTGCCAAGTAAAGTCTTTGATAGAAAAGTAAGTACTAGATTTGGATTATCGCGCAGCTCCGCATTTCTTTGCCGTCACGAATCTGGGTCTATCTCCCTGTAGGTAGTTCAGAAAATTAAGCCAATTTACGAGCATGATCCTCGGATATGTACGCAACTTTCATTCAATTTGATCATTTTCGTTTGAGCAAGTCTCGGTGGCCTAATAAAATCCATCTTTACGGATCGTTCTGTTTTGACAGATTCTCGTCTTTTATTTCGCATTGCCTCTTTTGCTATGTTGGATGAATTTATTTGATCCATTAATGTCCAGTAGCTTTATGCAATGTCCAGAAGTGTTAAGAATGATTGTGTCACCTCTGAACATGTGAATTTTTATTATGCACTAACCCTATAATGAGTTGTTTCGAGTTTGGTGTGGAGGAAGTTTTCAAGGATCAAGAGAGGAGTATGATGCAATATGATCAAGGAGAGTGAAAGCTCTAAGCTTGGGGATGCCCCGGTGGTTCACCCCTGCATATTCTAAGAAGACTCAAGCTGTCTAAGCTTGGGGATGCCCAAGGCATCCCCTTCTTCATCGACAACATTATCGAGTTCCTCCCCGAAACTATATTTTTATTCCGTCACATCTTATGTACTTTACTTGGAGCGTCGGTTTGTTTTTGTTTTTTGTTTTGTTTGAATAAAATGGATCCTAGCATTCACTTTATGGGAGAGAGACACGCTCCGCTGTAGCATATGGACAAATATGTCCTTAGGCTCTACTCATAGTATTCATGGCGAAGTTTCTTCTTCGTTAAATTGTTATATGGTTGGAATTGGAAAATGCTACATGTAGTAACTCTAAAATGTCTTGGATAATTTGATACTTGGCAATTGTTGTGCTCATGTTTAAGCTCTTGCATCATATACTTTGCACCCATTAATGAAAAAATACTTAGAGCGTGCTAATTTGGTTTGCATATTTGGTTTCTCTAGAGTCTAGATAACATCTAGTATTGAGTTTTGAACAACAAGGAAGACGGTATGGAGTCTTATAATGTTTACCATATGTCTTTTATGTGAGTTTTGCTGTACCGTTCATCCTTGTGTTTGTTTCAAATAACCTTGCTAGCCTAAAACTTGTATCGAGAGGGAATACTTCTCATGCATCCAAAATCCTTGAGCCAACCACTATGCCTTTTGTGTCCACCATACCTACCTACTACATGGTATTTATCCGCCATTCCAAAGTAAATTGCTTGAGTGCTACCTTTAAAATTCCATCATTCACCTTTGCAATATATAGCTCATGGGACAAATAGCTTAAAAACTATTGTGGTATTGAATATGTACTTATGCACTTTATCTCTTATTAAGTTGCTTGTTGTGCGATAACCATGTTTCGGGGACGCCATCAACTATTCTTTGTTGGATATCATGTGAGTTGCTATGCATGTCCGTCTTGTCCGAAGCAAGAGAGATCTACCACCTTTATGGTTGGAGCATGCATATTGTTAGAGAAGAACTTTGGGCCGCTAACTAAAGCCATGATTCATGGTGGAAGTTTCAGTTTGGACATATATCCTCAATCTCATATGAGAATAATAATTGTTGCCACATGCTTATGCATTAAAGAGGAGTCCATTATCTCGTTGTCCATGTTGTCCCGGTATGGATGTCTAAGTTGAGAATAATCAAAAGCGGGAAATCCAAAATGCGAGCTTTCTCCTTAGACCTTTGTACATGCGGCATGGAGGTACCCCATTGTGACACTTGGTCAAAACATGTGCATTGCAAAGATCCGGTAGTCCAAGTTAATTAGGACAAGGTGCGAGCACTATTAGTATACTATGCATGAGACTTGCAACTTGTAAGATATAATGTACATAACTCATATGCTTTATTACTACCGTTGACAAAATTGTTTCATGTTTTCAAAATAAAAGCTCTAGCACAAATATAGCAATCGATGCTTTCCTCTTTGAAGGACCATTCTCTTTACTTTTATGTTGAGTCAGTTCACCTATTTCTCTCCACCTCAAGAAGCAAACACTTGTGTGAACTGTGCATTGATTCCTACATACTTGCATATTGTACTTGTTATATTACTCTATGTTGACAATTATCCATGAGATATACATGTTACAAGTTGAAAGCAACCGCTGAAACTTAATCTTCCTTTGTGTTGCTTCAATACCTTTACTTTGATTTATTGCTTTATGAGTTAACCCTTATGCAAGACTTATTAATACTTGTCTTGAAGTACTATTCATGAAAAGTCTTTGCTTTATGATTCACTTGTTTACTCATGTCATTACCATTGTTTTGATCGCTGCATTCACTACATATGTTTACAAATTGTATGATCAAGGTTATGATGGCATATCACTTCAGAAATTATCTTTGTTATCGTTTTACCTGCTCGGGACGAGCAGAACTAAGCTTGGGGATGCTTGATACGTCTCCGACGTATCGATAATTTCTTATGTTCTATGCCATATTATTGATGATACCTACATGTTTTATGCACACTTTATGTCATATTCGTGCATTTTCCGGAACTAACCTATTAACAAGATGCCGAAGTGCCGCTCTCGTTTTCTGCTGTTTTTGGTTTCAGAAATCCTAGTAAGGAATAATCTCGGAATTGGACGAAACGAAGACCCAGGGGCCTATTTTTCCACGGAGCTTCCAGAAGACCGAAGAACATCCGAAGTGGGGCCACGAGGTGGCGACACCACAAGGCGGCGCGGCCAAGGGGGGGCCCGCGCCGCCCTATGGTGTGGGCCCCTCGTCAGGCCCCCGACTCTGCCCTTCCGCCTACTTAAAGCCTCCATCGCGAAACCCCTGATGCGAAAAACCACGATACGGAAAACCTTACTGAGACGCCGCCGCCGCCGATCCCATCTCGGGGGATTCTGGAGATCTCCTCCGGCACCCTGCCGGAGAGGGGATTCATCTCCCGGAGGACTCTACACCGCCATGGTCGCCTCCGGAGTGATGAGTGAGTAGTTCACCCCCGGACTATAGGTCCATAGCAGTAGCTAGATGGTTGTCTTCTCCTCATTGTGCTTCATTGTTGGATCTTGTGAGCTGCCTAACATGATCAAGATCATCTATTTGTAATACTCTATGTTGTGTTTGTCGGGATCCGATGGATAGAGAATACCATGTCATGTTAATTATCAAGTTATTACATATGTGTTGTTTATGATCTTGCATGCTCTCCGTTACTAGTAGAGGCTCTGGCCAAGTTTTTGCTTTTAACTCCAAGAGGGAGTATTTATGCTCGATAGTGGGTTCATGCCTGCATTGACACCTGGGACGATGATGTGAAAGTTCTAAGGTTGTGTTGTGCTGTTGCCACTAGGGATAAAACATTGGCGCTATGTCCGAGGATGTAGTTGTTGATTACATTACGCACCATACTTAATGCAATTGTCCGTTGTTAGCAACTTAATACGGGAGGGGGTTCGGATGATAACCTGAAGGTGGACTTTTTAGGCATAGATGCAGTTGGATGGCGGTCTATGTACTTTGTCGTGATGCCCAATTAAATCTCACTATACTTATCATGTCATGTATGTGCATTGTTATGCTCTCTCTATTTGTCAATTGCCCGACTGTAATTTGTTCACCCAACATGCTTTTATCTTATGGGAGAGACACCTCTAGTGAACTGTGGACCCCGGTCCATTCTTTTATACTCGAAATACAAATCTGTCTGCAATACTTGTTTTTACTCGTTTTCTCTGCAAACAATCATCTTCCACACAATACGGTTAATCCTTTGTTACAGCAAGCCGGTGAGATTGACAACCTCACTCGTTTCGTTGGGGCAAAGTACTTTGGTTGTGTTGTGCAGGTTCCACGTTGGCGCCGGAATCTCCGGTGTTGCGCCGCACTACATCCCGCCGCCATCAACCTTCAACGTGCTTCTTGACTCCTACTGGTTCGATTAAACCTTGGTTTCTTACTGAGGGAAACTTGCCGCTGTGCGCATCACACCTTCCTCTTGGGGTTCCCAACGGACGTGTCAACTACACGCATCACCCGGCGCCCCTCTACCAAACCGAGCCGCATACCGCACCAACCCCGAACACACAAAGGAGATACAATGACAAATTCAAGATCTCCTCGAAAAAGGGTATGTTCATGAAAGCTTAAGCCCTTGTTGTCAGGAACAAGAGCACTCAGCGACATCATCAGTCCAGCTTCGTCGATCCAGTCCCTTCGTTTGGCAACGGACGCTCCGGATGTCTTCACCTTTTTTGAACCGTACTTTCGCGCGCTAAGCGTGTTTATGATGTAATAAGCTGGAACTAATTAATCTGCGTGGTCCTACTCTTGTGCTATAAAAGAGTAGGAGTGGGAGGAAGGGAGGCACGCTAATGAAAACCTAAAAATTCTATTCCTGTTTTGCACCTTACTTTACCTAGTTGTAGATCTGAGCCGCCGGTGCTCCACCTTCTTCCTCCTCTCCGGCTATGGCCAAGTCATGATCCACCGGGGTCCTGACAAGGTGGTATCAGAGCGAGTAATTCCCCTCCCACCCTTCCCCAAGCCGCCGCGCTACCCGCCCGCCTACCCCAACAACACCACCATGCCGTCGGACGCCAGATCGAGATCCACGTCGCGCGATCGCCGGATCCGTGGCGAGGGACGCGCCGCCACAACGGAGGAGGACGACCTCGAGGACGAACAGCGCATGGCTCGACTTCCGCGCGAGGTCCGCGCCATCCGCCGCCGCCTGGACAAGCACGAACAGTCTGCCGCCGACACATCCGCCGCGCTGCAAGCAATGCAAGGTGAGATGTCTCGCATGACTCAGATGATGGCTGCTCTGTTTACGTCCATGCCTTACGCTACCGCCGCCGGGATCGCATCTACGGGTCACCTCAACCTCTCCAACACCCAAAGCCACCTCCTTTCCACGCCGCCACCTCTGTCCCATGTATCCCTGTCTCCGATCTTGGAGGTCACCACACCGGCGCCAACCCCGGTCACCACCGTGCCTACACCGCCTCAATTCGGCGCCTTGACGCCGGAGAACTTACCTCACCCTGCCTACCCACCCAAAGCCACCACCTTTGTGTCTCCCACACCACCAGTTTACACATACACCGCGCCGCTCGTCACTACCTCCACCATACACACCACACCACCACCGATTCAGCACATCCACCAAGTTTCCAACCCCACTACTCACCCACAGATGTACCAACAACCATCGTTTCCCCAAAACCACCCCTCCTCCACCCCCAACACCAGCCAAAACCCATATCACCCACAACAATATCACCCACCATTCAGCACAACCCAGCAACTACTACCTCCTCCCCACATACAACAACAACCTACCCAGTTTCATAACCCAAACCACACCCAGCTATCCCAACCCACCTACACACAACCATACCCACCTCAACGTTTCCCGCAACAACCACAAACCAATTACGAGGTGCATTTGCGCACACCACATGTCGAGTTACCTATTTTCTCAGGGGAAGCCCCAAGGGCGTGGCTACTTGAGTGCGAGGATATACTGGAGCTTGTCAATATACCAGATGAACACAGAGTCAAGTGGGGATTGGCTCATATCAGAGGTCAAGCAAAAACTTGGATCAGTACTGCTGGCCTGAACTTGCAAACACTGTCCTGGGAACAACTCAGCCAAATTCTCATTGATCGCTTTCCCGAGGCAGTCGCCAATGATCCAATGGATCAACTGCAATTATTGAAGCAAGTGACATCAGTAAATTCCTATATTGATGCCTATGAAACATGGATGACTCAGATGAAAAGGGAAAGGACTTATCTACCCCAGGACTTCTTTGTCGATCGTTTTGTCAGTGGACTGAAGGAAAACATCAAGCATCAGGTCCAGTGCCAAAAACCTGACTCCCTGCTCTCAGCCTACTGGTACGCCAGGCAATATGAAAAGGCTTCCAATGTGGTGCCCAGAAGACCTGCACAATTCCCTCCCCCAGCTCGAGTTCCCCTTCCACCAAACAGACCAATGGTACCAAGAGAGAACAGACAAAGAGCAGCTAATGACAGAGCAAGAGAACCTCGCAAATGCTGGTATTGTCCAGAGAACTGGATAATTGGGCACAGATGTCAACCAATGATAAGAGCCTTGCAGGTCATAGAAATGCAGGGAAATGACCAGGATATGGATCCCCCAGCAGCAGCTGAATTGCCAGTCCAGCCAGTTGACATGCAACAAGCCCCTCCTATAGAGGCAGCTCCTGATATTCCAGCTGAGCAGGAACAACTCATGAACATATCATCTGCAGCTTACAATGGGTGTCCAAGTGACTCCACAATTTCTCTGTTACTCAAACTGAACAAGGCTTCAGCAGTGGCACTAGCTGATACTGGTAGTACTGACACATTCATGGATATGAAATTTGCTCAAGCCCATAACATTCCCTTAACTGCAACCAAACAGAGGACGATCAAAGTAGCCGGTGGTGGCACTCTAACTTCTACAGCCACAGCTTACAATTGCCAGTTCAGTATACAAGGCCATAAATTCTCCACAAACTTCAAAATCCTGGAACTACAAGGAGCAGATATTATCCTGGGGGTAAATTGGTTCAAGCAACATAACCCAGTTACCTTTGATTTCATCAAAAGACAGTTACTGATTGGAATCGATGGCCAGGTCCTTACTCTGAAGGATCACCTATTTCCCACAGAGAAACTCATCATCTCATCAGAGAAATGCAACAAATTGATTGCCAAGGGAGCTTCAGGGTACTGGTTATGTAATGTGCAAACTGACAATGCCAATACTGAAGCAATACAACCACCAGTATCTGAACCAGTCAGTGCTTTACTACACCAATTCCAAGATATCTTCCAGCCTCCAGTGGGTCTACCTCCTGCAAGACAGTGTGATCACCAAATCCCACTGTTCAATGATGCTAAACCACCTAACATCAGGCCTTACAGGATGTCACACAGCCAGAAAAATGCTGTAGAGCAGGTAATCAAAGAGATGCTGAAGAATAAGGAGATAAGACTGAGCAAGAGCCCATTTTCTTCCCCTGTGATACTGGTTAGAAAAAAGGACAAGTCATGGAGACTCTGTGTGGATTTCAGAGCTCTCAATGCCCTGACCATAAAAAACAAGTTTCCCATCCCTGTCATAGAGGATCTTCTGGATGAATTGCAAGGAGCAGTCATTTTCTCTAAATTTGACTTAAAATCTGGCTATCATCAGATCAGAATGAATGAGGCAGACATACACAAGACTGGCTTCTCCACACACATGGGCCACTATGAGTATCTGGTAATGCCTTTTGGCCTGTGCAATGCCCCTGCTACCTTCCAGGAATTAATGAATAGCATATTCTCCAAATACCTGAGACAGTTTGTCTTGGTATTTTTTGATGACATCCTTGTATACAGTAAATCCCAGGAAGAACATATAGAGCACCTGAAGATTGTCCTCAACATTTTCAGAGTACATGACCTCAAAGCAAAAATATCAAAATGTCAATTTGAGCAGTCACAGATAGAATACCTGGGGCATATTATTTCTGGAAAAGGAGTAGCAACTGACCCATCCAAAATACAAGACATCCTCAATTGGCCAGTACCACAGTGTATCAAGCAACTGAGAGGATTCTTAGGTCTCACTGGTTATTACAGAAGGTTCATTCCTGGATATGCTCACATCTGTCAACCACTACATGCTGTGCTGAAGAAGAATGCTTACCAATGGACTTCTGACCAGAACATGGCATTCCAGAAACTGAAGCAAGTAATGTCCCAGCCACCTCTTCTGGCACTCCCTAACTTCACACTTCCCTTCATCCTGGAAACAGATGCTTGCCATACTGGTCTAGGAGCAGTTCTCATGCAACAATCAAGACCTTTGGCCTATTTCAGTAAATGCTTGGGCCCAAACAATGCAGAGAAATCAGTTTATGAAAAAGAGGCTATGGCTATCTTGGAGGCCCTCAAAAAATGGAGACACTATTTTCTGGGCAACAAACTGATCATCAAAACTGATCAAAGCAGCCTCAAGTACTTGGCCAGTCAAAAACTACTAGAAGGAATACAGCACAAATTAATGTTGAAGCTCCTGGAATTTGACTATTCCATTCAGTACAAAAAAGGATGTGACAATATAGTAGCTGATGCCCTGTCCAGGAAATTCCAACCAACAGAACAGGAACCCACTGATACAGCTATGGCCACTACCATTGCCACACCTACCTGGGTAGCACAAGTTACTGACTCCTATGTAGCAGATACAGAATGTTCCAAGTTGTTACAAGAAGTGGCTATCAACCCAACAAGCCATGCTAATTACACAGTACAAACTGGTATCCTCAGATTCAAAGGGAGAATAGTGATTGGATCTGGTACCAACCTCAGACAGAAACTGTTTGACACATTCCATTCCTCTGCTATTGGTGGTCACTCAGGCAACAGGGTAACTTACCAGAAACTCAAACACCTCTTCTTTTGGCCTAAAATGAAGCAACAATTGGAACAATGGATAGCTGCCTGCCCTGTGTGCCAGATATCCAAGACTGAAAGGGTACAGTACCCAGGCTTGTTGGACCCCATACCAATCCCTGAAACCAAATGGGGAGCCATCAGCATGGACTTTGTGGAGGGCCTACCCAAATCACATGGAAAAGATGTCATATTAGTGGTAGTTGACAGACTAACCAAATATGCTCATTTCCTTCCTATGGCTCACCCATATACTGTTCAAAAGGTTGCTCAGCTGTTCATAGACAACATTCTGAAGCTCCATGGACCTCCTACTGTCATCATCACAGACAGAGACAGGATTTTTCTCAGCAAATTGTGGACTGAGATATTCTCTGCCATGAAAATTTCCTTGCACTTCTCCACTGCCTACCATCCAGAATCTGATGGGCAAACTGAGAGGGTTAACCAGTGTATGGAACAATACCTCAGATGCATGGCTTTCCAGGAACCAAGGAAGTGGAGTGAATGGCTACCTACTGCAGAATTTTGGTACAACACTTGCTTCCATACAGCAATCAAGATGTCTCCCTTTGAAGCCCTCTATGAGTATCCTCCCCCTTTGCTGACAGAGTTACCCACCCTGACAACACTGTCCACAGAGGCTCAGAAGACACTGGGAGACAAACAGAACATGCTTACAGTCTTACAACTAATGAAAGAGTAGGAGTGGGAGGAAGGGAGGCACGCTAATGAAAACCTAAAAATTCTATTCCTGTTTTGCACCTTACTTTACCTAGTTGTAGATCTGAGCCGCCGGTGCTCCACCTTCTTCCTCCTCTCCGGCTATGGCCAAGTCATGATCCACCGGGGTCCTGACACTTGTGCGGTTCCGGTCATACTTGTACCTAAACAGGATGAGTCGCAAAGAATGTGTATGGATTGTCGTCCCATTAATGCTATTACCATTCGATATTGCCATCCCATTCCGCGTTTAGATGACATGCTTAATGAGTTATGCGGAGCCACTATTTTCTCGAAAATTGATTTGCGTAGTGGCTACCATCAAATCTGCATGGCCGTTGGTGACGAATGGAAGACGACATTCAAGACCAAACTTGGTCTCTATGAATGGCTTGTCATGCCGTTTGGTCTATCCAATGCTCCTTCAGCTTTCATGCGCCTTATGAACCACATCTTGAGACCTCTCATTGGCAAGAGTGTGGTTGTCTACTTTGATGATATTCTCATTTATAGAAAAAATCTCGAGGACCATGTGCAACATGTGAGAGAAGTCTTATGCATCTTACGCCGCGAGAAGCTCTTTGCAAATCCTCCCAAGTGCACCTTTGCACAAAACAAATTGTTTTTTATTGGGTTTGTTGTCTTCGCCAACGGCATTGAAGTGGACTCTTCGAAGGTTGAGGCCATTCTCAATTGGCCCACTCCTACCAACGTTGGTCAAGTTCGAAGTTTCCATGGACTTGCCGGCTTCTATAGATGTTTCGTGAAAGATTTTAGCACCATTGCTTGCCCTTTAAATGAGCTTACAAAAATGAATGTTCCTTTTGTGTGGGGCAAGGCCCAACAAAGAGCTTTTGATGAGTTGAAAAAAGACTTACCGAGGCACCACTTCTCGTTCTTCCGAACTTTCCAAGAACTTTTGAAATTGAATGTGATGCGAGTGGACTTGGAATTAGTGCTATCCTTATGCAAGAAGGAAAACCGGTGGCATATCATAGTGAGAAGTTGTATGGCGCACGCCTCAACTATCCTATATATGACAAGGAACTTTATGCGCTAGTTCAAGTTCTTGAAGTTTGGCAACATACCTTTGGCCAAAAGAGTTTGTTATCCATTCCGACCATTAGTCGTTGAAATATTTGAAAAGTCAAAACAATTTGAACAAAGACATGCAAAATGGGTTGAGTTCATTGAGTCCTTTCCATATGTAATCAAATACAAGAAGGGCAAGGACAATGTTGTGGCGGATGCTCTTTCCCGCAAGCTCACCCTTTTACTTACTCACTTGGATTTCCATGTTTTGGGTCTTGATGAAATCAAAGATCTATATCCTTCTGATACCTTCTTTGGCCCATTTTTTGCAAAGTGTTCTATTGAAAAGGGCATCAATGATTTCTATTTGCACCAAGGCTTCTTGTTCAAGGGCAACAAAAATTGTATTCCCAAGCCTCCGCTTCACCTTTCGCTCTTACAAGAATCGCATGGTGGTGGTCTCATGGGACACTTTGGATGAGAGAAGACGTATGCAATGCTTTCAACTCACTACTATTGGCCAAGAATGTACCGCGACGTGGAACGCCTTTGCCGATGGTGCACAACATGCTTACAAGCCAAGTCCACTTCCAACTCCTATGGCCTTTATACACCGTTGCCTATACCTTATGCTCCTTGGTCCGATATAAGCATGGACTTTATACTAGGATTGCCTCGTACTAAGTATGGTCATGATTCAATATTTGTGGTGGTTGATAGATTCTACAAAATGGCTCATTTTATTCCTTGCTCTCGAACGGATGATGCTTCACATATTGCCTCCTTGTTTTTTTAGGGAAATTGTGAGACTCCACGGCGTACCAAGAAGCATTTTCTCGGACCGAGATGTCAAATTCATGAGCTAGCCTCTGTTGATGACTAGTGGGGCCACTGGTCACGTCAGCGCCATCATGGAGGGAAGCAAAAAGGTTAGGATAAATCCCGCGCCCGCGGTAATTCGAACCGAGGTCGCTCTGTGTGAGGCATAGGGGCGGAGCCACGGCGTACCAAGAAGCATTGTCTCGGACCGAGATGTCAAATTAATGAGCTAGCCTCTACCGATGACCAGTGGCCCCACTGGTCATGTCAGCGCCATCGTGGATGGAAGCAAAAAGGTTAGGAGACCAGTGGCCCCACTGGTCATGTCAGCGCCATCGTGGAGGGAATCAAAAAGGTTAGGATAAATCCTGCGCCCGTGGTGATTCGAACCCAGGTTGCTCAATGTGAGGCATAGGGGCGGAGCCAGTGTGCTGTTGTACGAGATATGTATACTTACATGCTTCGGGCAACCTAAGGCATCTCTGAAATTTTTAGCTGAAGAAAGTGACACTACAAACTGAATTTCGACAGCAGCGAGAACTGTAGACGGCGAAAGTGCACGGTTTTTAAAGTGATGGTGACGATGAATCTGTGCACCGTTTTGAGCGGAACTAAGGACGTTGAGCAACTAGGCAGTTGTGCGCTTCGAAGGATGCCAACGGCTCGTGCTGAAGTGCTCGGTAAGAGCATCCCCACTCGTTTGGGCTCCCCACGCCCAAATCCGGCGAAATTTAGCGCCGGATGGATGTAGTTTTTGGCCTGGGGAGGCCCATTTTTCCAGCCGCGAGCCCATGGACGCGCACCCACCGCGTGCATAGCGACGGTGCGGTCACCGGGAAGGGCAATCGTCGGAGTTCCCTCGCCGCATTGAACCGTCGCGAAGTGGATCGGAGAGCCGAAACGACTCGTCGGGAACGGTCGAAGTGGCCTCGATGCGAGAACCGCCGTAATGGAGCACGAACTCCGCGGAAGAGCAACCGGCGCTCTCTTTCGTCGAGAGACCTACATAAACGGTTTTCGACGGGCTGAGCCATTCATCTCGTTCTCTCGTCACCATCCTCCGTCAACCATGAGCGATATCTCTTGGCCATCGGACACCGACAGCGAGGGGAAGCCGCCCGGATGGCGCCATTGGTGGGATCCGAGCTGCATCGTCCAAGCAGCGACGATCCCCCCCGCCGGCCAGCGAGGACGAGTTTGACGACGAGGAGGAGGACGAAGAGGCCGTGGAGCAGGCCGAGGAAGAGGCCGAGGAAGAGGAGGAGGAGCAGGAGCAGGAGGAGGAGCAGGAGGAGGAGGACGAAGAGGCCGATGAGGACGACGACGAGGAGGACTCAACTTCCTCCGACGAGGAGGTGACGAGCCGGAAGCGTCGCCGCGACGACGATGAGGCGGGGCCTTCTAAGAAGAAGAAGAAGTAGTTTAGTTTTAAAGTTTTTATATGTAATTTCTATGTTTATTCGAATTATATTCGAAATATATATATAATCTATCTATGTTGCACCACTTGAGAGTTCAAAGCTTTCGTTCGACGAGGGTATTGCCGTAGATCGGGAAGACGAGGGTTTTGCCGTAGATCGGGAAGACGAGGGTTTTGCCGTAGATCGGAGGCCATTGTCGCCGACAAGTTGGGGCCACGCCCGCTTTTCACTCGTCCGGAGTCCCCGAGCGCTCCCGGGGGGGCCGGGGATGGCGTGGGATCGCCGGATGGATTTAGGCCCAAATCCGGACGAAAACGAGGAACCGGGGGCGCGACTGGGCCGAATTACGCCGTCCGGATGGAAAAAACGCTCGCCGGGGTCCTGTTCGGGGGGACGAGTGGAGATGCTCTAAGGCTGGTGAGCTTTGCCGGAAAATGGATCAGCGACGAGACGCTGCCAGCTGAAAACTGAAAACTGCTTTTGGGTCGAACTTTGAACGACGATGGCGTCGCCTACACAACACGGTTTTAAATGATTCAAAGACCAGAAGAAAGAGGGTGAAGTTGTGCATCTAATAGAACAAGAAACACATGCTGGGATGGCCTGTTCCGGCGAGGATCTACGTCGGAAGTCGACACCGCAAAACAGCAAAAACTGGAACCTTTTCATTTTCGTTTTCGAAACTATCTCTGATCTCTTCTCCATGCGACGATGCAGAGCGGGGACAAAGGTTGTTGTTGCTGCTCACCCTGGGGTGGTCGGAGACGAGGAGGAAATGTCGGAGAAGGTGCCAGCGACGGGGACAAAGGTTGGCCGGGGGGTAGACGACGACGGCGTGGACGTGCTCGTGCAGCCAGGATCGGGAACGTGTGTGTCAACACCCAGATTTTTAAGTCCAGATACCGATTATGCCATACATCGCAATCCCACGAAGATTATTTTTGCGAGACATAACAGTTGATATCACAGAACATTATTCATTACAAACCATAATCGTCTTACAACACGGGATCACATGATCCAATATTCAACAACAGTTGATCTACAGATCAACCTTCAAAATACATAGCGAAAGCGAAGTAGTAGCAGTCCATTTATTCCACAGGCAATGCTTGATGTCAGGAGACGATCCTAGTTATCGTAGACGTCCTGCTGTCCATCATCCTGATATTGTTGCTCCTCTTCATAGTATGGCCATTTGAATAGCCAGGGACATAGCCATGAGTACTTTAAAGTACTCTCAAACTAATACTAGTGTAAGCACTTATCAACTATAGTAAGGGGGTTCTAAGTTCTAGGTTCATTTCCATAAAGCCAGTTTTATTTCATAAGCACTTAGTAATAAAAGACTCTTCATTTGCCTAACTTAACTCAAGTGGTAACATTAGTGTCATTCCCACAACTCTGTTGTGATCAAGTCAAAATTCACCTTTTCATTCACCATTCATTTTTAGAAAACATCTGACAACGGAACAGTATGGCCATCCAATCGTCCATAACCGCGGACACGGCTATTCGAATAGGTTTAACACTCTACGGAGGTTGTACACTTGTGCCACAACTTTTGATTACATCCGTCGTGGATAGCCCTGAATAATCATACTCGGTATGCGGATCATCAACCATTAACCTTTCACTTACATACCCTAGTATAGGCACCTCCCCCATGAGTTTGCCACCCAAGTAATAGCAATCCGCCATCCCGGGAACCGCACAGGGCTTGGGTAGGACATTCACCTCTTATTCACATCACTTCACTTTTCACGGAGGCAGCCTCGGCATAACCCCTATGACGCTTGTTTAGAGGGAACCCATACTAAAGTGCATCAATTTCCAGTTAAGCCCTACCCATAATCAGGTATTGTGGGGGTACTCTAAAATTGGAATGATATCGCATCCGAACCCAATCATCAGCTTTTGTCAAATTCACCATGTCATTCAAGTCATATTCACCTTCAAAATCTTTCAATAGAATGACTCATCATTCCAAGGTTTTCACAAGTCATTTGATTCACATGTTCCCATCTAGAGTAGTCAATTTTAGTTTTAGCACTAGCAACTAGTCATGAGGGGTGCTAACTAACTTGTATCTCTTAGGCTAAATTTGATGCTCTTGTAATACTCCATATCTAGACAAAAGTTAACTATGAACAAAATAAACTTTGATAAACCAAAGTAAAATATTGCAAGATAGAAAACTTGGGCTTGGATAACTCCTTAAACACATAGTAATATTGCAATGGTGCATTGCTCAATAGTGCTTGCATTAGGTAGCTTGCAAGAGTATAGCTTGCCTTGAGTGATACAATGATCAAAGTTTTGTTCTTCTTCCTCGTAGAAGACCTCCTCCTCCTGATAGCCTTCTGTACTAGTGTCTATAAACGGATACGAGGTATACAATCACCAAACAATACTTAAGTACTAGACTTAACACTCAATTGGTTCACACAATACAATCTAGCATCACAACATTATTAACATTGGGGTTGGCTTGGTTTTCTTTTAAGAAAAATAATTTCCTCTCATTGAACATTATTAAGATTTAATATCCTCAAATAATAACATATGAGATCATGTTGACCAAAGTCAATACTTCATATTTATTAATTTGGGAACATGATTTAAATGAGACAACACATCTCATACAATTTAATATCACTAAGTAATAAAATATGAGGTTCCATAGACTAAGGTCATTACCTCATATTCAATTATTTGGGACAATGATTTAAATGAGGGGAAACCTCTCATACTATTTAATAAATAAATTGGGGTAATTTAAATGGACTAGAAATGGCCACATAGCCATTATTTTGCTCTAGCCCATGATCATAGTAAACAACAATGCTATATTTTTACATAATCATGTAGAGCATTTGAAATGTGATTTATGAGAGTTGGAATCAACTCAAAATGAACTAGGGTTGATTTTTAATAAATGTTTGAAGTTTGAAAAGGTATTGCCTTGTTATTTTCATTGCAATTGTTCTATAACAAATCTAGGGTTGAGACCAGTGTAGTTGGCTAGATAATTTCATAAGCTTTCCATGAATATTAAATTCATAAATTTTGGCTCAGTAGATTTTGTTCTATTGAATTTTGAACATGGCATCAATATTGAATTTAGATGTAACGGCCCAGGGTAGCACCCCTATTAGATTTGTTTGTGTTTTTCTTTTGTGCATCATCATGACATCATACACATATCATCCATGGTTTTTACAAAATAAAAATTATTTTGAAACCCTAATTATTTTGTTTCCCCTCTCATATGGTTTAATAAACCCCCTCTCCTCTTTCATTTAACAAAACCCCTCCTCTGGGCCTCTCACTCTCCCCCTGGCTTTCTCTCTTTTCTCTTGTCAGCCCATCTTCCTTTCTCCCACCGCAGGCCCGATCCCATCTTGCTTCCTTCCTTTCCTGGCCCGATAACCTTTCGAGCGAGGAGACACTCCTCACATTTCCCTTGCTTGTCGCTTTCTTCTTCATGGTCGGTGCGTGACCACCACCGCACGCCCCCACCTCCAGCTCCACCTGCTCCCACCATTTCCCCCTCCCTTAAAGCTACGCCCCGACGCCTGCAAACCCTAGCTCTCTCTCCCATCCACGCCGCCGCCACTTCCTTTTCTCTTCTCCATGCACTTTCGTTCCCTCCACTAAAGGAAACAGAGACAGATGAAACCCCACTGCCACCACCGTCCTCACCATGGCGTCGCCGCTCCTCACCTCCCCCCCCCCCGCCGTTATGAGGGCACCGTTAGATGCGCCTCGTCGTCCTCTTCATCTACGTTCAAGGAATCGACCCAAGACGCTCGGTATCGAGCACAAGGCCGCCGTTTCTACGCCACGGTCGTCGCGCTCGGTGAGAAATCCGACGCCGTGCGTCCTCCCCCACCCTCTCTGATCTCTCTACCGCGTTCCTGGTGAGCGTGCGCATCTCCCTGACCGCTTGCCCGTCTTCTCCCCCCTCTAAATCACTCTGCCCATGTTGACACCTTTTCTCCGCCGCAGAAGCTCACCGCCGGCGATGCTCCGGCCACCGTTTGGACTCCGCACCACCACCTCCTGGTTCAGCACGAAGAGGTGCACCCCCGATGCCATCTCCCATGTCCTGTCTCGCTCTCCCCCGACGTTTCCATGCTCGACCAGATCCTTCTCCGCCATGGTTGTTATGTCCCAGATCTCCGCTTTGATTTGGGTTAAAACGTTCTGCGCCTCGCCATAATCAACATCAGACATAACAACCCAGTGGTTTGTTATCTCGACCTCAATCTGCAGACCCTGAGTTGGAATCCCCTTTGATGCAGATAAGGCTCACCCTTTTTGTCCCTTTTCCCAAACTGACAGGTGGGATTCGCCCGTCAGCCTCTACCGCCGCCACCTCAGCTTCCTGCCCAGTCAGTGTCGTCATGGTGAACAGACAGATGCCATAGGATGGCTTAAGTTGGGGCCGAATGGGCGCTAGAGGATTCGGGGGAGGGTTTTCGATTAGATTGGATGAACTTCCGGATGTTTTCCTCAAGAACTTGGCCTAAGCCAAAGGTAGAAGAAGAAAGACACAAGGAAGAACTCTGCTCTAGATCTCTCTCTTCGTTGATCTCAACAGATTACAGGTTTGTGCATACAAGGTTCAAAACATGGCTCATCGTCGTCCCCGCGAAGGGGTGTGCCCCCTCTCCTTATATAGGGGAGAGGGTGGCTTACAGGGGAAGAAACCCTAGGAAACCCTAATGGCATCTTTGAACAGACAAACTACTTTACAAAGTTACTTTAATCATAGGTGACGCCGGTATCTTCTTTAATCAGGGAGGCTGACGTCCTCCGGTTGCTTTATGCGTCACCTTCCTCTTTGGCGTCATGGCTTCGTTTAAAGCTACTTTGCTTAGCTCATCCTTCTCCTCTAGCTCTTGAGAGAATCTTTGACCAGTCTTGCCGACGTGCTACAGTGCATCTCTTACCGGCAACCCGGTGTCTTCTTAGCTCATACCGGTATGCCCCTCTTTGGGATACCGGTAAGATTTACTTAGCCCAAGAGCTTATCTTCACTGTCCGGAATGGTCTTTAAACCGGTATCTTGATGGCTCAAACCATCCGGTTTGGCATGCCTTTGGCATACCGGGGGCCATCCCACCAACATTAGTCCCCGAAGCTGGTATAGTCCGGTGGATCTCATCCAACGGACCATGCCAGGTTCCCATCTTACAAGGTACCGGTTTAATCCTTCCGGCACCCTGTTCTAAGATCCTGGCATCTCTGCCAGACTTTATTTCTCTTCCGTTCCGGACCCTTCCGGTATCTTGGACATTTAAACCCTCCTCGGTGAAGTCGAGAATTCCTCGGGTACAGTGCCTGTCAGAGACATGCGCACTGTTTCTGACGTGCCAGTGCCAGGGGTCACTTCCCTTCAGCTTCTCGCTAGCATTTATGGCGCCGCACCGGATCCTTGCTGCCATTCTGGATCCGTGCGGCCTCCCTGTGGCATTTTGTTTTTCGCGCGTGTATCCTTGCGCCACGTGGCGGCCCACGAGGTGAACCGCCGCGGCCCAGCGGTTGCCAGCCCACTACTTCGTCTTCCTATTTAAGGGGGTGTGTGATACGTCTCCAACGTATCTATAATTTCCGATGTTCCATGCTTGTTTTATGACAATACCAACATGTTTTGTTCACACTTTATATCATTTTATGCGTTTTCCGGAACTAACATATTGACGAGATGCCGAAAGGCCAGTTGCTGTTTTCTGCTGTTTTTGGTTTCAGAAATCCTAGTAAGGAAATATTTTCGGAATCGGACGAAATCAATTCCGGGGATCTTATAATTTCGCGAAGCTTCCAGAGCACCGGAGAAGGGCCAGAGAGGTGCCAGGGGGGGCCCACACCACACCCCGGCGCGGCCAGGGGGGGGGGGGCGCGCCCCCCTATGGTTTGGGCAGCCCGTGGCCCCTCCGACTCCGATTCTTCGCCTATATAAGCCGTCGTGACCTAAAAACATCGACAGAAAAGACGATCCTCCAGAAAGACTCCAGGGGCGCCGCCACATCGCGAAACTCCAATTCGGGGGACAGAAGTCTCTGTTCCGGCACCCTGCCGGGACGGGGAATTGCCCCCGGAGCCGTCTCCACCGCCGTCTTCACCGCCATCGCTGCCTCCATGATGAGGAGGGAGTAATCCACCCCCGAGGCTGAGGGCTTCGCTGTAGCTATGTGGTTCATCTCTCTCCCATGTACCTCAATACAATAATCTCATGAGCTGCTTTACATGATTGAGATTCATATGAGTTTGTATCACTACTCATCTATGTGCTACTCTAGCAAAGTTATTAAAGTAGTTCTATTCCTCCCGCACGTGTGTAAAGGCGACGGTGTGTGCACCGTGTTAGTACTTGGTTTATGCTATGATCATGATCTCTTGTAGATTGCGAAGTTAACTATTGCTATGATAATATTGATGTGATCTATTCCTCCTACATATGCATGAAGGTTACGGTGTGCATGCTATGCTAGTACTTGGTTTAGTCTGTTGATTTATCTTACACTAAAGGTTACTAAAACATGAGCATTATTGTGGAGCTTGTTAACTCCGGCATTGAGGGTTCGTGTAATCCTACGCAATGTGTTCATCATCCAACAAAAGTGTAGAGTATGCATTTATCTATTCTCGTTATGTGATCAATGTTGAGAGTGTCCACTAGTGAAAGTGTAATCCCTAGGCCTTGTTCCTAAATATCGCTATCACTCGCTTGTTTACTCGTTTCTATCGCGTTACTACTCGCTGCGTTACTACCGCTACCATATTACCACCTTCAACTACACGCCGTTACAACTGCTCATATTTATTCATACCACCTGTATTTCACTATCTCTTCGCCGAACTAGTGCACCTATTAGGTGTGTTGGGGACACAAGAGACTTCTTGCTTTGTGGTTGCAGGGTTGCATGAGAGGGATATCTTTGACCTCTTCCTCCCCGAGTTCGATAAACCTTGGGTGATCCACTTAAGGGAAAACTTGCTCGCTGTTCTACAAACCTCTCGCTCTTGGGGGCCCAACACCGTCTACAGGAAAGGAGGGGGAACGTAGACATCAAGCTATTTTCTGGCGCCGTTGCCGGGGAGGAAAGGTAAAAGGCTCTCATACTCCGGTTCCAGGTAACAATACTTTTCCGGCGCCATTGTGTTTGTGCTCGAAGCTATTTCCTTTAGATCCTGCAATTGCATCTTTTTGTTTCTTGTTTACACTAGTTAGGCATAATGGAAAACAACAAAAAATTTAGTGAGCTTTTTAATCTTTTTCCTGATTTAGAATTGTTTGGTGCAAACATTAAAAAACCAATGGAACCTTATTCGCATGCTAGTAGCGATGTTATTAGTATGAATGCAATTACTGCTAATGCCATGGAGAAGTCTAAGCTTGGGGAAGCTAGTTTTTGTGATCTTTTTAGCTTCCCATCTTCAGGTGAGAAAATTTGCTCTGATAACACTTTATCTCCCATATGCGATAACTCTAATGATGCTTGTGATATTTTAAATGCACCTACTAAAAGTATCCCATATAAAATACCTATGAAAATTATTGAACGTGTTATGGATAACCGCTATGAAGGGGATGGAACTGTGCATCCTGGAGATCATTTACTTGTTTTTGCATGAATTATGCGGGTTATTCAAGTGTGCAGGTATCTCTATGGATGAAGTGAAGAAGAAATTATTCTCTATGTCGTTGTCTGGTAAAGCGGCGCATTGGCATAAACTGCTGAAGGATGAGCATTCTCTTGATTGGAAGGATATTGTGCATCTATTTTATTCTAAATTCTATCCTCCAAGTGAAATTCACAAAGACCGAAACCGAATATATAATTTCTGGCCTCATGATGGAGAGAGTATTGCCCAAGCATGGGAGAGATTGAAGTCTTTAATGCTCAAATGCCCCAATCATGAGCTTCCGGGTAATATCATTATTGATAATTTCTATGCAAGACTTTCTTTTCAAGATAAGACCTTGCTGGATGCTACTTGTTCCGGATCATTCACACGCAACAAAGAAGAGTTTAAAAGGGACCTTCTTGATCGGATTAAGGAGAACGCTGAAGATTGGGAGAACGACAAAGGTAAAGAGTCGGTATAAATTATGATTATGAATGCATTGAAACTTTTATGGATACCGATAAATTTCGAAATATTAGTGCTACTTATGGTCTTGACTCTCAAGTTGCTGCAAATCTTTATAAAGCCTTTGCTTCTCATTTTGAATTGCCTAAAAAGAATTTTGATAAGTATCATGAACCTTTTAAAGAGGCTTGCATGAAGAATGAAATTGTTGTTAATTATTGTAATGAGCATGCTCAAACTCCTAAGAATGTTATTTCCTATAAGCATGTTAATTTTTGTGGAATACATAGACCTTGTGGAATTAATCAAATCAAAGATGAATATTGTATCCATCATGCTAATGAAAAAACTAGAAAGTGGTTTAGGGCTCTAGATGATCTTGGTAAAGAAGTTTGTGCCCTCTATCCTTTTATTTGTGAAGTTTGCCATGAAGTGGGTCATTTTAATTTTCAATGCTCCTCCAATGATAATTTGAACCCAATGAGTGCTGCAAATTTGTATTGTGATGATGAAATTACTCCTAATCAGCATGATGAACTTACTTTATTTTTGGGGTGTGAAGAATTGTCGAGAAAAATCTCTTTGTTACATATGAGTGATCTTGATATTGATGATGTCCTGCATGGGTGTTTTTCTTATTGCATTGATAATAGTCATACAAATACTTACATACAAAATATTTTAGAAGATGACACCTTACCAAAATATGATAGGACCGCTGTGTGTTTTCAACTAATTAATGAAAAGGAGGGATCCTCCCAAGTTTCTTCCATTTTTTCCTAAAGTAAATCAGGTTATGCGGACAAGCCACCCAAGCCTCTTCCTCCTAAAGGAGGGAACGAGGAAAAGGAGGAGGAGAAGAAGAAGAAGAAGGGAACGAAGAAGAAGAAGAAGAATAAGGGGAATAAAAAGAAAGAGGTAACAACATATCCCCGCGTATATGAGATAACGATAGGTAACCGTAAGTATGTTGCTCCCGATGATTATTGTGATAATGAATCTGAGTACGATGATCTTCCTATACCCTTTACCCATATTAATGATCATGATTTGGAAGAGCACACTAACTTTGATGTTGGAAATCTCTTTGGTACTGATTATGAAAGTAATGATGATAGCATTATTCATGTCCCCTCAAACGATGATATTGAAAGCTCTAAGCTTGGGGATGTTGTGCTCAAAGATCCTATACTTGAGACCTCTACTTTTAGTGAAAATGATGATATCACATATTCTGGTCTAGATAATCGCTATAGAGATGGATATGACACATGTTACAATTATCCTTATGAAACTTGTCATAGTTATGATAGGCTTACCAAAAACAATTTCCTTAATATGCAACTTGTTTACCATGTTCAAATTCTTGATAATAATCCTCGCTCCAATTACTATTAATGAGAATAATTCTTCTTATGCCAAATTTAATGATACTTCTATGCATATGAACCATGATAAGAATGTTTTAAGTGATGGGTATATTGTGGATTTCATCAATGATGCTACTGAAAGTTATTATGAGAGAGGGAAATATGGTTATATGCATCTTAATAATATTAAGTTTCCCCTCTTTATGTTGAGAATCTTGAAGTTACTCGTGTTTTATCCTCTTATGCTTGTCACTTTGTTCTTCATGAATTCATTTGTGTACAAGATTCCTCTTCATAGGAAGCATGTTAGACTTAAATGTGTTTTGAATTTGCCTCTTGAAGCTCTCTTTTGCTTCAAATACTATCTCTTGCAAATGCATCATTAAAGCTCGCTGAGCCCATCTTAATGGCTATAAAGAAAGAACTTCTTGGGAGATAACCCATGTGTTTATTTTGCTACAGTACTTTGTTTTATATTTGTGTCTTGGAAGTTGTTTACTACTGTAGCAACCTCTCCTTATCATGTTTTTGTGCCAAGTAAAGTCTCTATGGTAAAGTTGATGCTAGATTTGGATTGTCTGCGCAGAAACAGCATTGCTTGTCTGTCACGAATCTGGGTCTAATTCTCTGTAGGTAACTCAGAAAATTATGCCAATTTACGTGAGTGATCCTCAGATATGTACGCAACTTTCATTAGTTTTGAGTTTTTCCATTTGAGCAAGTCTGGTGCCATTTTAAAATTCGTCTTTACGGACTGTTCTGTTTTTGACAGATTCTGCCTTTTATTTCGCATTGCTTCTTTCGCTGTGTTGGGTGGATTTCTTTGTTCCATTACCTTCCAGTAGCTTTGAGCAATGACCAGAGGTGTTAAGAATGATTGTGTCACCTCTGAACATGTGAGTTTTTGATCATGCACTAACCCTCTAATGAGTTTGCTTAAAGTTTGGTGTGGAGGAAGTTTTCAAGGGTCAAGAGAGGAGGATGATATACTATGATCAAGAAGAGTGAAAACTCTAAGCTTGGGGATGCCCCGGTGGTTCACCCCTGCATATTTCAAAGAAGACTCAAGCGTCTAAGCTTCGGGATGCCCAAGGCATCCCCTTCTTCATCGACAAAATATCAGGTTCCTTCTCTTGAAACTATATTTTTATTCGGCCACATCTTATGTACTTTACTTGGAGCGTCTGTGTGCTTTTTTTTTGTTTTTTTTTTGT
Source organism: Lolium rigidum (assembly GCF_022539505.1). Lineage (NCBI taxonomy): Eukaryota > Viridiplantae > Streptophyta > Magnoliopsida > Poales > Poaceae > Lolium > Lolium rigidum. The sequence continues at coordinate 265,130,160 of NC_061510.1, read as the reverse complement.
TTGAATAAATGCTTGTGTGGGAGAGAGACACGCTCCGCTGGTTCATATGAACACATGTGTTCTTAGCTTGATCTTTTAGTGTTCATGGCGAAGGTTAAAACTGCTTCGTTCATTTTTTATATGGTTGGAATTGGAAAATGCTACATGTAGTAATTGGTATGATGTCTTGAATAACTTGATACTTGGCAATTGTTGTGCTCTTATTTAAGCTCTTGCATCATATACCTTGCACCTATTAGTGAAGAAATACATAGAGCTTGTTAAAATTTGGTTTGCATGAGTGGTTTCTCTAGAGTCTAGATATTTTCTAGTAAGATGTTTGAACAACAAGGAAGACAATGTATAGTTTTATGATGCTTGTAATATGTCTTTTATGTGAGTTTTGCTGTACTAGTTCGTGCTTGTGTTTGCTTCAAACAACCTTGCTGGCCTAAACCTTGTATCGAGAGGGAATACTTCTCATGCATCCAAATCTTGAGCCAATCACTATGACATTTGTGTCCACCATACCTACCTACTACATGGTATTTATCCGCCATTCCAAAGTAAATTGCTTGAGTGCTACCTTTAAAATTCCATCATTCACCTTTGCAATATATAGCTCATGGGACAAATAGCTTAAAAACTATTGTGGTATTGAATATGTACTTATGCACTTTATCTCTTATTAAGTTGCTTGTTGTGCGATAACCATGTTTCTGGGGACGCCATCAACCATTCCTTGTTGAATATCATGTGAGTTGCTATGCATGTCCGTCTTGTCTGAAGTAAGAGAGATATACCACCTTTATGGTTGGAGCATGCATATTGTTAGAGAAGAACTTTGGGCCGCTAACTAAAGCCATGATTCATGGTGGAAGTTTCAGTTTTGGACACATATCCTCAATCTCATATGAGAATAATAATTGTTGCCACATGCTTATGCATTAAAGAGGAGTGATGGCGTGTATTTCACACGTTCGTTGGGCAACCCCAAGAGGAAGGTATGATGAGCACAGCAGCAAGTTTTTCCTCAGAAAGAAACCAAGGTTTATCGAACCAGGAGGAGCCAAGAAGCACGTTGAAGGTTGATGGCGGCGGGATGTAGTGCGGCGCAACACCAGAGATTCCGGCGCCAACGTGGAACCTGCACAACACAACCAAAGTACTTTGCCCCAACGAAACAAGTGAGGTTGTCAATCTCACCGGCTTGCTGTAACAAAGGATTAACCGTATTGTGTGGAAGATGATTGTTTGCAGAGAAAACAAGTAAAAACAAGTATTGCAGTAGATTGTATTTCAGTAAAGAGAATTGGACCGGGGTCCACAGTTCACTAGAGGTGTCTCTCCCATAAGACGAACAGACATGTTGGGTGAACAAATTACAGTTGGGCAATTGACAAATAAAGAGAGCATGACCATGCACATACATATCATGATGAGTATAGTGAGATTTAATTGGGCATTACGACAAAGTACATAGACCGCCATCCAACCGCATCTATGCCTAAAAAGTCCACCTTCGAGTTATCGTCCGAACCCCTCCAGCATTAAGTTGCAAAGCAACAGACAATTGCATTAAGTATGGTGCGTAATGTAATCAACAACTACATCCTTAGACATAGCATCAATGTTTTATCCCTAGTGGCAACAAGCACAACACAACCTTAGAACTTTCTCACATCTGTCCCAGTGTCAACGTGGCATGAACCCACTATCGAGCATAAGTACTCCCTCTTGGAGTTAAAAGTAAAAACTTGGCCGGAGCCTCTACTAGAAACGGAGAGCATGCAAGATCATAAACAACACATAAGCATAACTTTGATAATCAACATAACAAGTATTCTCTATTCATCGGATCCCAACAAACGCAACATATAGAATTACATATAGATGATCTTGATCATGATAGGCAGCTCACAAGATCCGACAATGATAGCACAATGGGGAGAAGACAACCATCTAGCTACTGCTATGGACCCATAGTCCAGGGGTAGACTACTCACTCATCACTCCGGAGGCGACCATGGCGGTGTAGAGTCCTCCGGGAGATGATTCCCCTCTCCGGCAGGGTGCCGGAGGCGATCTCCAGGATCCCCCGAGATGGGATCGGCGGCGACGGCGTCTCGGCAATGTTTTCCGTATCGTGGCTCTCGGTACCGGGGGTTTCGTCACGGAGGCTTTAAGTAGGCGGAAGGGCAAGTCGAGAGGCGGCACGGGGGCCCACACCACAGGCCGCGCGGCCAGGGGGGGCCGCGCCGCCCTAGGGTTTGGCTCCCCCGTGGCCCCTCTTCGTCTCTCCTTCGGACTTCTGGAAGCTTCGTGGAAAAATAGGCCTCTGGGCTTTTATTTCGTCCAATTCCGAGAATATTTCTTTACTAGGATTTCTGAAACCAAAAACAGCAGAAAACAAGAATCGGCACTTCGGCATCTTGTTAATAGGTTAGTTCCGTAAAATGCACGAATATGACATAAAGTGTGCATAAAACATGTAGATAACATCAATAATGTGGCATGGAACACAAGAAATTATCGATACGTTGGAGACGTATCAGCATCCCCAAGCTTAGTTTCGCTCGTCCCGAGCAGGTAAAACGATAACAAAGATAATTTCCGGAGTGACATGCCATCATAATCTTGATCATACTATTTGTAAAGCATATGTAGAGAATGCAGCGATCAAAACAATGTGTATGACATGAGTAAACAAGTGAATCATAAAGCAAAGACTTTTCATGAATAGCACTTCAAGACAAGCATCAATAAGTCTTGCATAAGAGTTAACTCATAAAGCAATAATTCAAAGTAAAGATATTGAAGCAACACAAAAGAAGATTAAGTTTCAGCGGTTGCTTTCAACTTGTAACATGTATATCTCATAGATATTGTCAACATAGAGTAATATAATAAGTGCAATAAGCAAGTATGTAGGAATCAATGCACAGCTCACACAAGTGTTTGCTTCTTGAGGTGGATAGAAATAGGTGAACTGACTCAACATTGAAAGTAAAAGAATGGTCCTCATAGAGGAAAAGCATCGATTGCTATATTTGTGCTAGAGCTTTGATTTTGAAAACATGAAACAATTTTGTCAACGGTAGTAATAAAGCATATGCATCATGTAAATTATATCTTATAAGTTGCAAGCCTCATGCATAGTGTACTAATAGTGCTCGCACCTTGTCCTAATTAGCTTGGACTACCTCGGATTATCACCGCAATACATATGCTTTAACCAAGTTTCACAAAGGGGTACCTCTATGCCGCCTGTACAAAGGTCTAAGAAGAAAGCTCGCATTTGGATTTCTCGCTTTTGATTATTCTCAACTTAGACATCCATACCGGGACAACATAGACAACAGATAATGGACTCCTCTTTTAATGCTTTAAGCATTTGACAACAATTAATTCTTTTCTCATTAGAGATTTGAGGATATTTGTCCAAAACTGAAACTTCCACCATGAATCATGGCTTTAGTTAGCGGCCCAATGTTCTTCTCTCACAATATGCATGCTCAAACCATTCAACTCAGTGTAGATCGCCCTTACTTCGTACAAGACGAACATGCATAGCAACTCACATGAAATTCAACAATGAGTTGATGGCGTTCCCCAAGAAACATGGTTATCGCACAACAAGCAACTTAATAAGAGATAAAGTGCATAATTACATATTCAATACTACAATAGTTTTTAAGGCTATTTGTCCCATGAGCTATATATTGCAAAGGTGAATGATGGAATTTTAAAGGTAGCACTCAAGCAATTTACTTTGGAATGGCGGGAAAATACCATGTAGTATAGGTAGGTATGGTGGACACAAATGGCATAGTGGTTGGCTCAAGTATTTTGGATGCATGAGAAGTATTCCCTCTCGATACAAGGTTTAGGATAGCAAGGCTATTTGAAACAAACACAAGGATGAACGGTACAGCAAAACTCACATAAAAGACATATTGAAAGCATTATAAGACTCTACACCGTCTTCCTTGTTGTTCAAACTCAATACTAGAAATTATCTAGACCTTAGAGAAACCAAATATGCAAACCAAATTTTAGCATGCTCTATGTATTTCTTCATTAATGGGTGCAAAGCATATGATGCAAGAGCTTAAACATGAGCACAACAATTGCCAAGTATCACATTACCCAAAACATTTATAGCAATTACTACATGTATCATTTTCCAATTCCAACCATATAACAATTTAACGAAGGAGAAACTTCGCCATGAATACTATGAGTAGAAACCAAGGACACATTTGTCCATATGCTACAGCGGAGCGTGTATCTCTCCCATAAAGTGAATGCTAGGATCCATTTTATTCAAACAAAACAAAAACAAAAACAAACCGACGCTCCAAGAAAAAGCACATAAGATGTGGCCGAATAAAAATGTAGTTTCAGGGGAGGAACCCGATAATTTGTTGATGAAGAAGGGGATGCCTTGGGCATCCCCAAGCTTAGACGCTTGAGTCTTCTTGATATATGCAGGGGTGAACCACCGGGTGCATCCCCAAGCTTAGAGCTTTCACTCTCCTTGATCATGTTGCATCATACTCCTCTCTTGATCCTTGAAAACTTCCTCCACACCAAACTCGAAACAACTCATTAGAGGGTTAGTGCACAATATAAATTGACATATTCAGAGGTGACACAATCATTCTTAACACTTCTGGACATTGCATAATGCTACTGGACATTAGTGGATCAAAGAAATTCATCCAACATAGCGAAAGAGGCAATGCGAAATAAAAGGCAGAATCTGTCAAAACAGAACAGTTCGTATTGACGAATTTTAAAATGGCACCAGACTTGCTCAAATGAAAATGCTCAAATTGAATGAAAGTTGCGTACATATCTGAGGATCATGCACGTAAATTGGCATAATTTTCTGAGCTTCCTGCAGGGCAGTGGGCTCAGATTCGTGACAGCAAAGAAATCTGGAACTGCGCAGTAATCCAAATCTAGTACTTACTTTTCTATCAACGGCTTAACTTGGCACAACAAAACTCAAAACTAAGATAAGGAGAGGTTGCTACAGTAGTAAACAACTTCCAAGACACAAAATAAAAACAAAGTACTGTAGGTAAAAACATGGGTTGTCTCCCATAAGCGCTTTTCTTAACGCCTTTCAGCTAGGCGCGTAAAGTGTATATCAAGTAACATCGAGAGATGAAGCATCAACATCATAATTTGTTCTAATGATAGAATCATAAGGTACCTTCATTCTCTTTCTAGGGAAGTGTTCCATACCTTTCTTGAGAGGAAATTGATATTTTATATTACCTTCCCTCATATCAATAATAGCACCAACAGCTCGAAGAAAAGGTCTTCCCAATATAATTGGACAAGATGCATTGCATTCAATATCCAAGACAACAAAATCAACGGGAACAAGATTATTGTTAACGGTAATGCGAACATTATCAACTTTACCCAAAGGTTTCTTTGTAGAATGATCAGCAAGATTAACATCCAAATAACAATTTTTCAGCGGTGGCAAGTCAAGCATATTATAAATTTTCTTAGGCATAACGTAAATACTTGCACCAAGATCACATAAAGCATTACAATCAAAATCTTTAACCTTCATCTTAATGATGGGCTCCCAACCATCTTCTAGCTTTTTAGGAATAGAGGCTTCGCGCTCTAGTTTCTCTTCTCTAGCTTTTATGAGAGCATTTGTAATATGATGCGTGAAAGCCAAATTTATAGCACTAGCATTAGGACTTTTAGCAAGTTTTTGCAAGAACTTTATAACTTCAGAGATGTGGCAATCATCAAAATTCAAACCATTATAATCTAAAGCAATGGGATCATCATCCCCAATGTTGGAAAAAATTTCAGCAGCTTTATCACAGCAGTTTCAAATAGCTTTAGCAGCTTCAGTGCAGTTTTTCGCGCTTTGCATTAGAAGTGGAAACATTGCTAACACCAATTCTTTTATTAGTATGAGTAGGAGGTGCAGCAACATGTGTAGCATTAGCATTACTAGTGGTGGTAATAGTCCAAACTTTAGCTATATTCTTCTCTTTAGCTAGTTTTTCATTTTCTTCTCTATCCCACCTAGCACGCAGCTCAGCCATTAATCTTATATTCTCATTAATTCTAACTTGGATGGCATTTGCTGTAGTAACAATTTTATTTTCAATATCCCTATTAGGCATAACTTTTGATTTCAAAAGATCAACATCGAGGCAAGACTATCAACTCTAGAAACAAGAATATCAATTTTATTGAGCTTTTCCTCAACAGCATTTGTTAAAGGCAGCTTTGTGTACTAATAAATTCTTTAAGCATGGCCTCAAGTCCAGGGGGTGTATTCCTATTATTGTTGTAAGAATTCCCATAAGAATTAGCATAACCGTTACCATTATTATAAGGATATGGCCTATAGTTATTACTAGAATTGTTCCGATAAGCATTGTTGTTGAAATTATTATTTTTAATGAAGTTTACATCAACATGTTCTTCTTGTGCAACCAATGAAGCTAATGGAACATTATTAGGATCAACATTAGTCCTATCATTCGCAAGCATAGACATAATAGCATCAACCTTATCATTCAAGGAAGAGGATTCCTCAACAGAATTTACCTTCTTACCTTGTGGAGCTCTTTCCGTGTGCCATTCAGAGTAGTTGATCATCATATTATCAAGAAGCTTTGTTGCTTCACCAAGAGTGATGGACATAAAGGTACCTCCAGCAGCTGAATCCAATAAATTCCGCGAAGAAAAATTTAGTCCCGCATAGAAGGTTTGGATGATCATCCAAGTAGTCACTCCATGGGTTGGGCAATTTTTAACCAGAGATTTCATTCTTTCCCAAGCTTGAGCAACATGTTCAGTATCTAATTGTTTAAAATTCATTATGCTACTCCTCAAAGATATAATTTTAGCAAGGGGATAATATCTACCAATAAAAGCATCCTTGCATTTAGTCCATGAATCAATACTATTCTTAGGCAGTAGATAGCAACCAATCTTTAGCTCTTCCTCTTAATGAGAAAGGGAACAATTTTAGTTTAATAATATCACCATCTACATCTTTATATTTTTGCATTTCACATAGTTCAACAAAATTATTGAGATGGGCAGCAAGCATCATCGTAACTAATTCCGTAAAATTGATTGTTCATGACAAGATTCAAGAAAGCAGTGTTTAATTTCAAAGAATTCTGCCGTAGTAGCAGGTGGAGCAATAGGTGTGCATAAGAAATCATTATTATTTGTGGTTGTGAAGTCACACAACTTAGTATTTTCAGGGTTGGCCATTTTAGCAATAGTAAATAAAGCAAACTAGATAAAGTAAATGCAAGTAAACTAATTTTTTTGTGTTTTCGATATAGCAAACAAGAAAGCAAATAAAGTAAAACTAGCAACTAATTTTTTTGTATTTTGATTTAGTGCAGCAAACAAAGTAGTAAATAAAATAAAGCAAGACAAAAACAAAGTAAAGAGATTGAGAAGTGGAGACTCCCTTGCAGCGTGTCTTGATCTCCCCGGCAACGGCGCCATAAAATATGCTTGATGGCGTGTATTTCACACGTTCGTTGGGCAACCCCAAGAGGAAGGTATGATGAGCACAGCAGCAAGTTTTCCCTCAGAAAGAAACCAAGGTTTATCGAACCAGGAGGAGCCAAGAAGCACGTTGAAGGTTGATGGCGGCGGATGTAGTGCGGCGCAACACCGGAGATTCCGGCGCCAACGTGGAACCCGCACAACACAACCAAAGTACTTTGCCCCAACGAAACAAAGTGAGGTTGTCAATCTCACCGGCTTGCTGTAACAAAGGATTAACCGTATTGTGTGGAAGATGATTGTTTGCAGTAGAAAACAAGAAAAACAAGTATTGCAAGTAGATTGTATTTCAAGAAAGAGAATT
>NC_061510.1:265110123-265122193 GCF_022539505.1 Lolium rigidum | reverse complement strand
AATGTGCCATGCATTAACCCTAAACCATATATATGTAACTAACCCTAGCTAGCTAATCAACCCTACTTAATTAAAACACATAACCCTAAACTATACTAGCTAGCTATAACCCGATCTAATAAAAACATGCTCTATATGTAGCAACTAGCTAGCAAACCGTAGATTAACACCAATTAAAATATACATGGCCTATATCGATCATGTTGTATAACATATCCCAGAGATTCATTAATTAATTATATAATTATCGTGATAAATTAATTAACTTGAATTTTGACAAGTTCTCTCGAATGAAAACACATTTGATTAAGTTGCCTCATAATATATATATAATTAGTGTGCATGCATGGCCTACAATGCATTCGTGCATATATTTTATTGTATATTTGAACATATTCTTGGGGATTTCAATCTCTCTCTCGATCATCTATATATCGTTGGTGGCCCAAAAACACACATATATACGCATGCACTTTATGCGTAAAGGCGCGGGTGCCTCGATCTAATAATGTGTGTGCGCACTCGATCGATGATCCCTAAAACCTTAAACAACCCTAAAACCCTAAATCCCTAATCCCTAAACCCTAAACCCTAAACACCCTAAACACTAAACCCTATACCCTAGACCCTAAACCCTAACCCTAACCCTAACCCTCTCGCCCTAGCTAACCCTAAACCCTAATTAAACCCTATGTATAGGCCAACGACACTTAATTGTGCATCGAGCAGCCCAGTGGGTGCCTCGCGGTCCTCTAATTAAATTAATTAAATGCGCCATGCATTAACCCTAAACCATATATGTGTAACTAACCCTAGCTAATCAACCCTACTTAATTAAAACACATAACCCTAAACTATACTAGATATAACCCGATCTAATAAAAACATGCTCTATATATAACAGCTAGCTAGCAAACCGTAGATTAACACCAATTAAAATATACATGGCCTATATCGATCATGTTGTATAACATATCCCCGAGATTCATTAATTAATTATATAATTATCGTGATAAATTATTTAACTTGAATTTTGACAAGTTCTCTCGAATGAAAACACATTTGATTAAGTTGCCTCATAATATATATATAATTAGTGTGCATGCATGGCCTACAATGCATTCGTGCATATATTTTAATGTATATATGAACATATATATTCTTGGGGATTTCAATCTCGATCTCTCTCTCTCGATCATCTATATATCGTTGGTGGCCCAAAAACACACATATATACGCATGCACTTTATGCGTAAAGGCGCGCGCGGGTGCCTCTAATAATGTGTGTGCGCACTCGATCGATGATCCCTAAACCTTAAACAACCCCTAAAACCTTAAATCCCTAATCCCTAAACCCTAAACACCCTAAACACTAAACCCTAAACCCTAAACCCTAACCCTAACCCTAACCCTAACCCTAACCCTAACCCTAACCCTAACCCTAACCCTAAACCTTAGCTAACCCTAAACCCTAAACCCTAGACCCTAAACCCTAGACCCTAAACCCTAACCCTAACCCTAACCCTAAACCCTAGCTAACCCTAAAACCCTAATTAAACCCTATGTATAGGCCAACGACACTTAATTGTGCATCGAGCAGGCCAGGGGGTGCCTCGCGGTCCTCTAATTAAATTAAATGTGCCATGCATTAACCCTAAACCATATATATGTAACTAACCCTAGCTAGCTAATCAACCCTACTTAATTAAAACACATAACCCTAAACTATACTAGCTAGCTATAACCCGATCTAATAAAAACATGCTCTATATGTAGCAGCTAGCTAGCAAACCGTAGATTAACACCAATTAAAATATACATGGCCTATATCGATCATGTTGTATAACATATCCCCGAGATTCATTAATTAATTATATAATTATCGTGATAAATTAATTAACTTGAATTTTGACAAGTTCTCTCGAATGAAAACACATTTGATTAAGTTGCCTCATAATATATATATATAATTAGTGTGCATGCATGGCCTACAATGCATTCGTGCATATATTTTAATGTATATTTGAACATATATATTCTTGGGGATTTCAATCTCGATCTCTCTCTCTCGATCATCTATATATCGTTATTGGTGGCCCAAAAAACACACATATATACGCATGCACTTTATGCGTAATTAAAGGCGCGCGCGGTGCCTCTAATAATGTGTGTGCGCACTCGATCGATGATCCCTAAACCTTAAACAACCCCTAAAACCTTAAATCCCTAATCCCTAATAATCCCTAATCCATAATCCCTAAACCCTAAACACTCTAAACACTAAACCCTAAACCCTAAACCCTAGCCCTAACCCTAACCCTAACCCTAACCCTAACCCTAAACCCTAGCTAACCCTAAACCCTAAACCCTAGACCCTAAACCCTAACCCTAACCCTAACCCTAAACCCTAGCTAACCCTAAAACCCTAATTAAACCCTATGTATAGGCCAACGACACTTAATTGTGCATCGAGCAGGCCAGGGGTGCCTCGCGGTCCTCTAATTAAATTAAATGTGCCATGCGCGCATTAACCCTAAACCATATATATGTAACTAACCCTAGATAATCAACCCTACTTAATTAAAACACATAACCCTAAACCGTACTAGCTAGCTATAACCCGATCTAATAAAAACATGCTCTATATATAGCAGCTCTAGCTAGCTAGCAAACCGTAGATTAACACCAATTAAAATATACATGGCCTATATCAATTTTAATATATATTTGAACATATTCTAGGGGATTTCAATCTCTCTCTCTCTCGATCATCTATATATCGTTGTTGGTGGCAAAAAACACACACATACATATATACGCATGCACTTTATGCGCAAAGGCGCGGGTGCCTCTAATAATGTGTGTGCGCACTCGATCGATGATCCCTAAATAACCTTAAACAACCCTAAAACTCCCTAAACCCTAAACACCCTAAACACTAAACCCTAGACCCTAAACACCCTAAACACTAAACCCTAAATCCTAGCTAGACCCTAAACACCGTAAACACTAAACCCTAAACCCTAAACCCTAAACACCCTAAACACTAATTAATTAAACCCTAAACCCTAGACCCTAAACACCCTAAACTAAACCCTAGACCCTAGCTAGCTAAACACCCTAAACACTAAACCCTAAACCCTAAACCCTAGCTAACCCTAAACCCTAATTAAACCCTATATATAGGCCAACGACACTTAATTGTGCATCAAGCAGACCAGGGGTGCCTAGCTCGTGGTCCTCTAGTTAAATTAAATGTGCCATGCATTAACCCTAAACCATATATATAACTAACCCCTAGCTAATCAAACCCTAGTTCATTAAAACACATAACCCTAAACTATACTAGCTAGCTATAACCCGATCTAATAAAAACATGCTCGATCTATATATATAGCAGCTAGCTAGCAAATTAAACGGTAGATTAACACCAATTAATATATACGACATGGCCTATATCGATTTCAATCGCTCTCTCGTATGTAGATCTCTCTCTACTCTCTCTCTCTCTCTCTCTCTCTCTCTCTCTCTCTCGTTAATTGGTGGCCAACAACACACACATGCACTTTGTGCGCAAAGGCATGCGCCTCTAATAATGTGTGCGTAGTCGATCAATCTAGTTTTGATTAATCATAGCACACAAATAAAGAAGTTGTATTTGAATCCACACAACCTAATCTAAAACACATAACCCCTAACATGGCCTAATTAATTAACCCCTTCTCTCTACCTAATTAGTGGAAATTGCACAAAATCAAAAGGGGTCCCTCACTAATTGTGCATATCTCGCTAGATTGTGATAAACTTTTGCCCCATATATATTTGGTGGATGGGTGCATCTTGGCATGTAAAACAATTAGTGTTTGCAAATGGCGTTGTCAAAATTTATGTACAAATGATTTCTTTCCATCCAAAGTGCATAAAATGGGAGTTTTAATGAAGAAAGTACAAATAAAACAGCTCAACATGCTTCCACACCCCGATTTCCACACGAAGTAGAACATATTTAAAGGATAATTCCAGAGTTTTACTATTTTTCAAGCAACTTTGCTAATTTTCCCCCACTCACATGACTTTATGTCGATTTAACGAAAATATGGCGAATTTCAACTACATGGGCGGGATAGTTTGAATTGTGCGCGCGGCAAAGGGAACCGCCTATTCCTCAACCTTGTGCACGGCAAATTACACACGCAACTCCATTAAACGCCATTTAATTATCACCCCGGCGGCCCGGCCGCATGACCCCCACCCACCCCTACACAACTTATCCCCGTCCGTGCGAAGAGCTTCCCCTCCCCGTCCCGTCCGTGCGAAGAAGAAGCTTTCCCTCCCCGTCGTTCTTCTCGAGACGCACCGGCGGTCAAGTTGATCCACGGTAGGGCTGCTATCTCTAGCTCAATCATGTATCGGGCAAGACGGCCTAACGATTTATATTTTCTTGATGCTGCTAAAAAAATTCGTCAGCATGCTCGAACTAATTGGCACTTTATAGTTTTCCGCTCGATTTGTCATCGATCAATTTGTTCATTTGCGTGGGCATATAGAGTCGGCTTTGCACTCGATCCGTTAATTTGCTGAAATGCCATGGCATAGTTTTGTACACGATCTGTTTGCTAAAATGTCGATGGGCATTTTTTGTTTTGTACTCGACATGATTGCTGAAATGCATAATCATGTAGTATAGTTTTGTACTCGATTGATATACATTTCCTACTTCGCCTTAAATTAATCACCAACCACCGTATCTCATAATTAAACAGATGGACAGTAACTTGGATACCGCATGGACACTTATGTTCCCCTTCATATATAAATGGTGTTCAACCCTTTATGGGGTTTATTAGAGCTCATGAAGGTCACAACCTGGACGTGTATTGCCCGCGCTGCACATGTATGAATGGTGAGAAGAGGCCTCACCCCGTAGTGGCAGATCATTTACACATTTTTGGGATGGACCGCACATATGTTAGGCGGGTTTAGCATGGTGAACCATATAATGATCCTTTAGCAGGAGAAGCAGATCTTGCTCACACTGTATGTGTGCTGGCATATGTAGTTAATTATTTATATTGATGCTGCCGCTGTTTCAATCAATAGTTTGCATTGCTGTGCAAGGTTCTGTACTCAAATTTAACTTGTTGCAGATGGATGGACGGGAAGGAGAGAAAAAGCGCTTGCTTCAGGAAACGGGTTTCAGCTCTGGGACATGTGCTGTGCCAGATGAGAAGGTAAATATGTAAAACGGCATTTGTTCAGGTTGCATCCCTTAGATGTTTGTCTAATCGGTTGATGTACTAATTGCAGAAGCATAGAGTTGAAGAGGTCTCTCAGTTTGATGGGAGATTTGAAGATGAATCTCAGCTTGATGCACCTGTGGATGGTACTGATGACGAGCCTTTCATAGACGAAGGTCCCGCACCCGAGATTATCCAGCCTACGTAAGGAGGCCGTGGACCGAGTACACAGCTTTGCGTTGAAGTGGATGCACGCCCGGAGATCATCATGGGCGTCCGGGTAGTCTCAAGACCAGCCAGCCCTGATGCACCTGTGGATGGTACTGATGACGAGCCTCTCATAGACGAAGGTCCTGCACCTGAGATTATCCAGCCTACATAAGGAGGCCGTGGACCGAGTACACAGCTTTGCGTTGAAGAGGATGCACACCCGGAGATCATCGTGGGCGTCCCGGTAGTCTCATGACCACCCAGCCCCGATGCAAAATGTTGAGCTACTTTATGATTCGTACTCTTATGTTCTGGTGCTGTAGTATGTTATGATTTGTACGCCTTTGGCGCTAGATTAAGCATTCAGTGGATGATCGCGTTGCAAAATTCGACACCCACACAATCAGTTCATCGTATGAGTAGTAGCACAATTACTTCTACAGCGATTCCTGCCAGCGCATTAGTTGGTAGCATGAAACACTTTCAGGCACAAGGTAGAATTCATCAGTCTTAAGAAACAAATAATCTTAAATATAAAAATCATGGGTAGAATGGTACCACTCCTCGATCTAGATTGCCAGAACCATAAGCATCTGTTCTAAGTTTTGCATTGTCTTCATTCCAACGTGCCAGCAACGGAGGTTGTATAGCAGAATAGATAACAGAGCCAGCACGGACATGCTCCCAGCACCAAACCTATAGCATACATTAGTTGATCAATGATAAAGAAGCATGCATCATGTCATTAATTGTAGAATGTTAAACTAGTGTTGTGGCACATACTTGCAGCAAAGGTAGATTTCCTTGAAGAGCCTGGTCATCGTCTTCATTAAACTTACAGATGCAACTAAACAAATTGTTCAATGTGAAAAATCCCCGACTAAATTTGGGAATGTCTAGCACGTTCTCAACAAGTTTTAAATATTTCTTCTTAAGGTAGCCATTTGTTGTTGGTGCTAGAATAACGCCGATAGTGTACAACACAAATGTCATGATGAAATGATCATCAGGAGTTTTGGATGCTATAATGAGTTTCTCAAGGTGAGAAATTAAAAGTTTCCCTTCAGCTTCCATAAGCATCCAACAAATTTTTGTCAAAAGGTTGTTGCATATGGACAATTATGTCGTTCCCTTCTATCGAAAGGTCCATTATTTGCTTTACATCTGTTAGAGTGATTGGAATGTCGGTACCACCGATGTAGATAGACTGCTTGTCACTCCTGTAGCGCTTGGCAAGCCTCACCATCATGGGACGTCGGAGTTGCACTGGGTGCATATGTGTGAGCCCTCCAAAACTGGTCTTTGTGGGCTGGTGATAAACGTTTCATGGTGGCCCCGAACCTTCCGTGCATGTTTCTCAGAGATTTCCTGGTGCACAACATGAAATATGTGTTTAGTCCGAAAAACGTATCTATGTATGCAGATATTTCGATAAAAATGAGTAATAAAACCTCTTCTGTTTCTTCGGGGGGGGGGTGGCCATTCTCTTTCATCATTATTTGTAGCATAACTCTCACTCTCCATTTGTGACAGATTTGGCGAAGAGAAACCGGATTACTTCAATGTTTCTATGTTGTGTGATATAATCAACGGTCAAGAAAAATTAGATTAGACGGAACCATAATTCAATTAGACGGAACCAAAGTTCCGTTCCAATCACCGTAAAAGAGCTCTGTTTTTTAATATATTTTCGCAAAATGTAAATCTTAAAATTTTATCAATTCACAAGTTTTTGTGAGAAATATCTATTCCCTCCTCTTCACATACATGTGCCAAAGGTGTACACGTACCATACCAAAGAAACATGTACACGCGTAGGCTCCTGGTCTTCATATCTCCTCACTCTATTGAAAAAAAAAATCCGCTGTGGCACCAAGCACCTGATTCTCACATGTTTGAGCTTTTCCCCACCGTCACCGTTTGATCTTGAGGCCGCTGTGTAGGAGTTGGGGAAGTTCTGTTAAAGATGCATCGGAGAGACGAGATTCACGGAGCAGCAGCCCTAGTGGCGAGATTCACTTCTTTCGTTGCCATACACAAGCCTGGCCATGGCCGAGAAGCTACCTGCCATGACTCCTACACCCTCTCTCTACATCTCGTATTTCCTTGGGCAGCGGCTACAGTCCAAGCCCCCAGATTCTGATGAAGTGATGGCGGTGGTAATAGTTAGGCGGCCAGCAACCTCATATCCGGGGCAGTCCATCGACCAGCGCGACAGTCCATCAAACAGCTCCACATGTAGTGGTAGTTGTACAATCGGCATTGAGTGCCGCGTGAGTCCGGCGCCAAGTCCTGTGCTAGCGCCGCCAACAGACAGGCGGCCAAATCGGCAAGGTATTCGATTTCTATTTCTATTTTGAGCCTAGCGCCGCCGCTGTCCTCGATTTGCTGTCGCCACGGCCTAATCGGTGCAGCTGAGCTCTCCTTGACGATATCCTAAGCACGGAGCAGTTTGATGCAAAATGCTCTCCGCGAACGCTGGCGACCGAGGGTGCGTCCGCACGCGCAGGTGACCCCATGGCCAGCCAAAAATACAAATTTACTGTCCAGATCGAAGAGCGACTAAAATTCGGGCGAGGCGGTTTCGATCTTGTGCTTGGATCAAGGGATTCGAGACCTTTTATTTGGGTAACCATGGCCGCGTGTTTGGGAGTTCCTATAGGAGCCGGAGCAGGCTTGTTTTCCTCTCGCAACCGGAGCACTTTGACTCTAGCGATGCGCGGACCTCTCTGTGTCTATTGCATCTCAAGGAAAAAAACAATCGAACCGTTTTTTTCATTTAAGCGGTGGCAGGTGGTGTAATTTCAATGAAAAATAGGGGTAACAAAAAACGGACGAACAAGAAGCCTTATTTTCTTTATTACTAGCAAAAATACCCGTGCGTTGCACCGGGAAAACATAATAAGAAAATTGTCGGACTGAAAGATATGCCGACATTGCCTTTTAAGATGTGTACTCTTACATTATTAGTAGCATGTCAATTGAGAGAATCAACCTGTGGTTGGATGGTTAGGAGACAGTGGCACCCCAGCCCACCAGAGTTCAAATCCCAGATTTGACACTTTGACGTCTCATAAAAAAAGCGGAATATTCTTCAGTGGGAGGCGACGTTCCCGTCGACAGCGAGGCGCCTGTGGTGACTTCGTCAATCTCAAGACCCGCCGGATCAGTTCTTCAACGCAGTCTCTTGGAGGTGCTCATAGGGGTAGGGTGTGCGTGTGTGTGTTCATAGGGATGAGTGTGTGCGCGTATGTATGAGCGTCTTTGATTGTACTGTGTTTCGCAAAAAAAAAAGTAGCATGTCAATTGACTCCATATTTATCTCCAAAGCAGAATTACTTTAGATTTATTATGCAATCAAATTTACAGAATAATATCTAACAATGCCACAACAATCCCAAGTTATTTTCTTTCCATATAATGGCATTTTTTTCTCCTCTGGAACATGTGCTTCCTTTATTGAACTGCAATTGTAATTTTCTATTTTCCAGAGTTTTGAGTTCCTTGTTAGCATGTTGTGCCCAACATGTAACATGAACAACATCCGTGCATCTACGGCTACTTAATACTTTTTACTTCATTGATTGATTGTTGGAAATTAGCTAGCGTTCCAGATTGGATGCGTATGGAGATCACATATTATACCAATTGTTTTATGATTCAATTAAGCGACATGAGGTGGGATTCACCTGGTCAGTGAATAATAGCAGAGGCTACGATACGCCAATCAAAGGCAGCGCATAGCACTATGGACTGTTACTTTTCGTCGAAGCGGCGCGGGGGTGCGCTATTGATTTATTATGCAATCAAATTTACAGAATAATATCTAACAATGCCACAACAATCCCAAGTTATTTTCTTTCCATATAATGGCATTTTTTTCTCCTCTGGAACATGTGCTTCCTTTATTGAACTGCAATTGTAATTTTCTATTTTCCAGAGTTTTGAGTTCCTTGTTAGCATGTTGTGCCCAACATGTAACATGAACAACATCCGTGCATCTACGGCTACTTAATACTTTTTACTTCATTGATTGATTGTTGGAAATTAGCTAGCGTTCCAGATTGGATGCGTATGGAGATCACATATTATACCAATTGTTTTATGATTCAATTAAGCGACATGAGGTGGGATTCACCTGGTCAGTGAATAATAGCAGAGGCTACGATACGCCAATCAAAGGCAGCGCATAGCACTATGGACTGTTACTTTTCGTCGAAGCGGCGCGGGGGTGCGCTATTGAGGACACGGCATACTTCTGGGTTGCGGCCTGCATGCGGTTCATGTGATGGCGAGCTCGCCCGACAGGAGGTACGATCTCAGCATTGTCCAAGTTTAACGGCATGCTCGCCGGCAGGGGTGCAGCCTCTACTTCGGACGAAAACATCGAGCTAAGACCGGAGGAGATATCCAGTGGTGCTGAGCATGGCGACAGATTGGAGGCTGGACCGCTGGAAGAGGCAAGCCACCGGCGACGTGGCCTCCTTGAGCAGTCAATAGTGCGGACGAGCAGATGCAGGCCATAGTCCTGAATGGTGCAGATACGCATGGAACGGTTCTGCACGCTAAGCTAGAGCTGATGGCCATCTAGTTGCCAGTAAATCAGACCTGGCTCTCCCATTGATCATATCGTCCCGGTTCAGGCGTCCCCCCGACGCAGAGCGCGCAACCAACTACGCACTGGCCTGCTGATCTCATGTCGTCCCGGTTTAGGAGTCGCCGACACAGAGAGCTTGGCCAATTACGCCTTGACCCACGCCTGGTAGTCGTTCGGCTCCAGCTCGCTGACCTCGACCATGAGGACGTTGGCCGTGCTACTGACAGCAATCGCTGTACGCCGACGACGCGACGGCTGGTGGCGCCCATGGCGAGCCGGACGTCGTCCACGTAATCGTTAGCACTCACCATGACAAGCCTCCGGCCAGCTTCTTGATCGTTCTAGCGTGGGGTTTGGGAGGTGGCGAAGCAATCAGATCCAGAGTTTTTATTTGAGGACATGATCGAACGGGTTGAAGCCGGACTCCGCTTACTTCTGGTTCTGGAATCGTGTTCCCGGCGGACTCAGCTGCGGTGAAATATTAGCAATCGAGGCTAATTTACGTACTCATCTGGACTCTGTGGCCCTAGTCGTTAGAAGACAATGTGGTCTCCGATCCAAATTCTTTTGTGGGTCGTTCCAATAGTCTTTTTTTCTGTTGAACACCACGCGCGGACGATCTAGATTTGATCAACCAAGTCAAATAATAAACAAACCAACTACGAACGGACGAAGGCGCATAACCAAACGGACGAAAGCGCCTTACGACGGGCCAAACCACGGAAACGCTTTTCCCTTTATTATTAGGTATAGATTAGGTATAGACTAGTAAACATGCCCATGCGTTGCAACGGGATAGCAAAATGTACACCGTGAAGACGCAAAAAGCTAGTTCTGGTTGGTATAGTTGTCCCCATACTCCCTTCAGAATCGCCTAATCTCCACTCACCGTACCTTCCATATACAACACATTTAGATGCTACAAGCCTAACAAATAATGAAGCAACATATTTAGTTAAAATTTTAGTTTAAAAGGTCTAAAATAAGTTTATCCCGTGGATGGCAAAAATAAAGTCCACATAAATTTGTATAGTAGCTAAACCTTTAAAAATGTGGACAACAAGCAATAATATAGCTTTGAGTCATTTGCTCAATTTTTAGAATATATCATATTTTTCATAAAGGCATAGCTCATAGTAAGGCATATTTTGTAGAACATATTGTGCTAATCGCACGGATGATGGAGTGGTAATAACATATAAGTTATGCGATGATCAAGCTGATAGCATCCGTGATGAAATTACTTATTGCCAAAAGTTAGTTGTGCAAAAGGAAAAATAAAATAAAGAGTATTCTAAAATAAAATAACCAGTCATTAAATCAGAAGTGCAATGAGGTAATTTTTGGAACTGACATGCAATCTAGCATTGCCACTATTATCAAAAGCTCTGAATTTAGGGTGTGCTATATCGGCAACCATCAATACACTCATCATATACCAATTGTGGAATAGAGCAAGGTCTGAACAAAATTTACAAGGAAACATCCTAATATATAATCGGACAATTACCATGGAGAGAACACCCAAAGCGCTGTGTAAACAAGACACTGTAACTCCAATCCTGAAAATTTCTTTCTATACGTCAATACCATGCACATCCGAGATGCATCAGCAGAGGAATAGACCGGGGATGTATTAAAAACCTCAATACTGAATTCCACTCTCTCCGTGAACATCCCCTTGGCCGTATATTAAATTAAATGTGCAGAATCCCCGGTTGAGCTGATTGAACCTCGCATGGCCTAACTTGTGAATACCTTCATCGCTGATTCAGTGAAACCGCCTCCTCGTAATAGCCCAGCTCACCCCGCTCTATGTGCACCCCCACGAGAGGCTGCTAGGCCCTTGGTGATCGGTACCACTGCCATCCCGCTCAACCCACCGCTGCCACCAGTCTGTCTTGGGCGCACGATGCGGGAGCAAGGCTCTAATGAGACTAACATCAGGTTAAGCCTCCCGCTGTTTTTGGGCTCGTGGTCGAAGTGGCAGTGCACCACGTGAAATCGCCATCGTCGAAGTTGCACG
>NC_061510.1:265092507-265110023 GCF_022539505.1 Lolium rigidum | reverse complement strand
GAGCAAGATCTCGGCTGCAAAATATACCTGAGGCTGAGAGGGAGACCTTGATCCAGAACCTCGACATGTCTTTCATGTTAATCGACACGAGAGGGAACATTATCCCAAAAACCCCGGAAGCAGGATATATGGCGACACAGGCCTTCATACTGGCGAACAGGCCACCGGCAGGAGATCCAAGAGAGGCATTATATAACATGGCTTTGGCAGGAGTAGGAGTCATGGGAACTGCGTTTGCAAGTGCGAGCACACCTCCCGAAGGTGCCGCAAGACAAAATAGTTGATACGTCTCCAACGTATCGATAATTTCTTGTGTTCCATGCCACATTATTGATGTTATCTACATGTTTTATGCACACTTTATGTCATATTCGTGCATTTTCTGGAACTAACCTATTAACAAGATGCCGAAGTGCCAGTTCCTGTTTTCTCGCTGTTTTTGGTTTCGAAATCCTAGTAACGAAATATTCTCGAATCGGACGAAATCAACGCCAAAGATCTTAGAATCCCGGAAGCATCCGAACACACGAGAGGGACCGGAGGGGGGCACGGAGCCCACCACACCATACCCCGGCGCGGCCTAGGGGGGGCCCGCGCCCCCCTAGGGTTTGGCCAGCCCTTCGACCCCCTGGCGCCGCCTCTTCGCCTATAAGAATCCCCTGGATCAGAAAACCCGATACCAATTGACGAAACCCACAGAAACCTTCCAAAGCCGCCGCCATCGCGAAGCCAAGATCTGGGGGACAGGAGTCTCTGTTCCGGCACCCTGCCGGAGCGGGGAAGTGCCCCCGGAAGGCTTCTCCATCGACACCGCTGCCATCTCCACCGCCATCTTCATCACCGCTGCTGCTCCCATGAGGAGGGAGTAGTTCTCCATCGAGGCTCCGGGGCTGTACCGGTAGCTATGTGGTTCATCTCTCTCCTATGTGTTTCAATACAATAATCTCATGAGCTGCCCTACATGATTGAGATTCATATGATGATGCTTGTAATCTAGATGTCATTATGCTAGTCAAGTGAGTTTTACTTATGTGATCTCCGGAGACTCCTAGTCCCACGTGTGTAAAGGTGACAGTGTGTGCACCGTGTGGGTCTCTTAGGCTAGATTTCACAGAATACTTATTCACTCGTTGAATGGCATAGTGAGGTGCTTATTTATATCTCTTTATGATTGCAATGTGTTTGTATCACTACTATCTATGTGCTACTCTAGTGATGTGTTATTAAAGTAGTTCTATTCCTCCCGCACGTGTGTAATGGTGACGAGTGTGTGCACCGTGTTAGTACTTGGTTTGTGCTATGATCATGATCTCTTGTAGATTATGGAGTTAACTATTGCTATGATAATATTGATGTGATCTATTCCTCCTACATATGCATGAAGGTGACGAGTGTGCATGCTATGCTAGTACTTGGTTTAGTAGCATTGATCTATCTTACACTAAAGGTTACTTAAACATGAGCATTATTGTGGAGCTTGTTAACTCCGGCATTGAGGGTTCGTGTAATCCTACGCAATATGTTCATCATCCAACAAAAGTGTAGAGTATGCATTTATCTATTCTGTTATGTGATCAATGTTGAGAGTGTCCACTAGTGAAAGTGTAATCCCTAGGACTTGTTCCTAAATACTGCTGAGTTACTACTGCTTGTTTACTGTTTTACTGCGTTACTACTGCTGCAATACCACCACCATCAACTACACGCCAAGCACTTTTCTGGCACCGTTGCTACTGCTCATACTTATTTATACCACCTGTATTTCACTATCTCTTCGCCGAACTAGTGCACCTATTTGGTGTGTTGGGGACACAAGAGACTTCTTGCTTTGTGGTTGCGGGGTTGCATGAGAGGGATATCTTTGACCTCTTCCTCCCCGAGTTCGATAAACCTTGGGTATCCACTTAAGGGAAACTTGCTGCTGTTCTACAAACCTCTCGCTCTTGGAGGCCCAACACTGTCTACGAGAAAGGAGGGGGAACGTAGACATCAAGCACTTTTACGGCGCCGTTGCGGGAGGAAAGGTAAAAGGCTCTCATACTACGGTCTCGGGTAAAGTATTTTTCTGGCGCCGTTGTGTGTGTGCTCAAAGCTATTTCCTTTAGATCCTGCAATTGCATCTTGTTGTTTCTTGTTTACACTAGTTTGGCATAATGTACAAGAGTGAGCTTCTTATTCTATTTCCTGATTTATGCTGGTAGTAATATTAGTATGAACGTTTCGAACACCATTGTTGATAATGATATAGAAAGTTCTAAGCTTGGGGAAGCTGGTTTGCATGATATTTTTAGTCCCCCAAGCATTGAGGAGAAAATTTTCTTTGATGATACTTTGCCTCCTATTTCTGATGATTATAATGATAGTGGTCTTTTGATGCCACTTACTGCTGAGAGTAAATTTTGTTGTGATTATACTATGCCTCCTACACTTGATGAGAATAATAATGATAGCTACTTTGTTGAATTTGCTCCCACTACAACTAATAAAATTGATTATGCTTATGTGGAGAGTAATAATTTTATGCATGAGACTCATGATAAGAATGCTTTATGTGATAGTTATATTGTTGAGTTTGCTCATGATGCTACTGAAAGTTATTATGAGAGAGGAAAATATGGTTGTAGAAATTTTCATGTTACTAAAATGCCTCTCTATGTGCTGAAATTTTTGAAGCTATACTTGTTTTATCTTCCTATGCTTGTTATTTTGCTCCTCATGAACTTGTTTATTTACAAGATTCCTATGCATAGGAAGCATGTTAGACTTAAATGTGTTTTGAATTTGCCTCTTGGTGCTCTCTTTTGCTTCAAATACTATTTCTTGCGAGTGCATCATTAAAACTGCTGAGCCCATCTTAATGGCTAAAAAGAAAGAACTTCTTGGGAGATAACCCATGTGTTATTTTGCTACAGTACTTTGTTTTATATTTATGTCTTGGAAGTTGTTTACTACTGTAGCAACCTCTCTTTATCTTAGTTTTATGTTTTGTTGTGCCAAGTAAAGTCTTTGATAGAAAAGTAAGTACTAGATTTGGATTACTACGCAGTTCCAGATTTCTTTGCTGTCACGAATCTGAGCCCACTGCCCTGCAGGAAGCTCAGAAAATTATGCCAATTTACGTGCATGATCCTCAGATATGTACGCAACTTTCATTCAATTTGAGCATTTTCATTTGAGCAAGAAAATTCGTCAATACGAACTGTTCTGTTTTGACAGATTCTGCCTTTTATTTCGCATTGCCTCTTTCGCTATGTTGGATGAATTTCTTTGATCCACTAATGTCCAGTAGCATTATGCAATGTCCAGAAGTGTTAAGAATGATTGTGTCACCTCTGAATATGTCAATTTATATTGTGCACTAACCCTCTAATGAGTTGTTTCGAGTTTGGTGTGGAGGAAGTTTTCAAGGGTCAAGAGAGGAGGATGATATACTATGATCAAGGAGAGTGAAAGCTCTAAGCTTGGGGATGCCCCGGTGGTTCATCCCTGCATATATCAAGAAGACTCAAGCGTCTAAGCTTGGGGATGCCCAAGGCATCCCCTTCTTCATCGACAACATTATCCGGTTCCTTCTCTTGAAACTATATTTTTATTCGGTCACATCTTATGTGCTTTACTTGGAGCGTCTGTGTGCTTTTGTTTTTGTTTTTGTTTGAATAAATTGGATTACATCATGCTTGTGTGGGAGAGAGACACGCTCCGCTGGTTCATATGAACACATGTGTTCTTAGCTCATAATATTCATGGCGAAGTTTCCTCTTCGTTAAATTGTTATATGGTTGGAATTGGAAAATGATACATGTAGTAATTGCTATAAATGTCTTGGGTAATGTGATACTTGGCAATTTTTGTGCTCATGTTTAAGCTCTTGCATCATATACATTGCACCCATTAATGAAGAAATACATAGAGCATGCTAAAATTTGGTTTGCATATTTGGTTTCTCTAAGGTCTAGATAATTTCTAGTTTTGAGTTTGAACAACAAGGAAGACGGTGTAGAGTCTTATAATGTTTTCAATATGTCTTTTATGTGAGTTTTGCTGTACCATTCATCCTTGTGTTTGTTTCAAATAACCTTGCTAGCCTAAACCTTGTATCGAGAGGGAATACTTCTCATGCATCCAAAATACTTGAGCCATCCACTATGCCATTTGTGTCCACCATACCTACCTATACTACATGGTATTTTTCCGCCATTCCAAAGTAAATTGCTTGAGTGCTACCTTTAAAATTCCATCATTTACCTTTGCAATATATAGCTCATGGGACAAATAGCTTAAAAACTATTGTGGTATTGAATATGTAATTATGCACTTTATCTCTTATTAAGTTGCTTGTTGTGCGATAACCATGTTTACTTGGGAACGCCATCAACTCATTGTTGGATTTCATGTGAGTTGCTATGCATGTTCGTCTTGTCCGAAGTAAGGGCGATCTACACTGAGTTGAATGGTTTGAGCATGCATATTGTGAGAGAAGAACATTGGGCCGCTAACTAAAGCCATGATCCATGGTGGAAGTTTCAGTTTTGGACAAATATCCTCAAATCTCTAATGAGAAAAGAATTAATTGTTGTCAAATGCTTAAAGCATTAAAAGAGGAGTCCATTATCTGTTGTCTATGTTGTCCCGGTATGGATGTCTAAGTTGAGAATAATCAAAAGCGAGAAATCCAAATGCGAGCTTTCTCCTTAGACATTTGTACAGGGCGGCATAGAGGTACCCCTTTGTGAAACTTGGTTAAAGCATATGTATTGCGGTGATAATCCAGGTAGTCCAAGCTAATTAGGACAAGGTGCGGGCACCATTGGTACACTATGCATGAGGCTTGCAACTTATAAGATATAATTTACATGATGCATATGCTTTATTACTACCGTTGACAAAATTGTTTCATGTTTTCAAAATCAAAGCTCTAGCACAAATATAGCAATCGATGCTTTTCCTCTATGAGGACCATTCTTTTACTTTCAATGTTGAGTCAGTTCACCTATTTCTCTCCACCTCAAGAAGCAAACACTTGTGTGAACTGTGCATTGATTCCTACATACTTGCTTATTGCACTTATTATATTACTCTATGTTGACAATATCCATGAGATATACATGTTACAAGTTGAAAGCAACCGCTGAAACTTAATCTTCTTTTGTGTTGCTTCAATACCTTTACTTTGAATTATTGCTTTATGAGTTAACTCTTATGCAAGACTTATTGACGCTTGTCTTGAAGTGCTATTCATGAAAAGTCTTTGCTTTATGATTCAGTTGTTTACCCATGTCATATACATTGTTTTGATCGCTGCATTCACTACATATGCTTTACAAATAGTATGATCAAGATTACGATGGCATGTCACTCCAGAAATTATCTTTGTTATCGTTTTACCTGCTCGGGACGAGCAGAACTAAGCTTGGGGATGCTGATACGTCTCCAACGTATCGATAATTTCTTGTGTTTCATGCCACATTATTGATGTTATCTACATGTTTTATGCACACTTTATGTCATATTCGTGCATTTTACGGAACTAACCTATTAACAAGATGCCGAAGTGCCGGTTCTCGTTTCTCGCTGTTTTTGGTTTCGAAATCCTAGTAACGAAATATTCTCGGAATCGGACGAAATCAACGCCAAAGATCTTAGAATCCCCGGAAGCATCCGGAACACACGAGAGGGACCGGAGGGGGGCACAGTGCCCACCACACCATACCCGGCGCGGCCTAGGGGGCCCGCGCCCCCTAGGGTTTGGCCAGCCCTTCGACCCCACGGCGCCGCCTCTTCGCCTATAAGAAGCCCCTGGATCAGAAAACCCGATACCAATTGACGAAACCCACGAAACCTTCCGGAGCCGCCGCCATCGCGAAGCCAAGATCCGGGGGACAGAGTCTCCGTTCCGGCACCCGCCGGAGCGGGGAAGTGCCCCGGAAGGCTTCTCCATCGACACCGCTGCCATCTCCACCGCCATCTTCATCACCGCTGCTGCTCCCATGAGGAGGGAGTAGTTCTCCATCGAGGCTCGGGGCTGTACCGGTAGCTATGTGGTTCATCTCTCTCCTATGTGTTTCAATACAATAATCTCATGAGCTGCCCTACATGATTGAGATTCATATGATGATGCTTGTAATCTAGATGTCATTATGCTAGTCAAGTGAGTTTTACTTATGTGATCTCCGGAGACTCCTAGTCCCACGTGTGTAAAGGTGACAAGTGTGTGCACCGTGTGGGTCTCTTAGGCTAGATTTCACGGAATACTTATTCACCTGTTGAATGGCATAGTGAGGTGCTTATTTATATCTCTTTATGATTGCAATGTGTTTGTATCACTACTATCTATGTGCTACTCTAGTGATGTGTTATTAAAGTAGTTCTATTCCTCCTGCATGTGTGTAATGGTGACAGTGCGTGCACCGTGTTAGTACTTGGTTTGTGCTATGATCATGATCTCTTGTAGATTATGGAGTTAACTATTGCTATGATAATATTGATGTGATCTATTCCTCCTACATATGCATGAAGGTGACGAGTGTGCATGCTATGCTAGTACTTGGTTTAGTAGCATTGATCTATCTTACACTAAAGGTTACTTAAACATGAGCATTATTGTGGAGCTTGTTAACTCCGGCATTGAGGGTTCGTGTAATCCTACGCAATATGTTCATCATCCAACAAAAGTGTAGAGTATGCATTTATCTATTCTGTTATGTGATCAATGTTGAGAGTGTCCACTAGTGAAAGTGTAATCCCTAGGCCTTGTTCCTAAATACTGCTTGAGTTACTACTCGCTTGTTTCTCGTTTTATCGTGTTACTACTCGTTGCAATACCACCACCATCAACTACACGCCAAGCACTTTTCCGGCACCGTTGCTACTGCTCATACTTATTTATACCACCTGTATTTCACTATCTCTTCGCCGAACTAGTGCACCTATTTGGTGTGTTGGGGACACAAGAGACTTCTTGCTTTGTGGTTGCGGGGTTGCATGAGAGGGATATCTTTGACCTCTTCCTCCCTGAGTTCGATAAACCTTGGGTATCCACTTAAGGGAAACTTGCTGCTGTTCTACAAACCTCTGCTCTTGGAGGCCCAACACTGTCTACAGGAAAGGAGGGGGAACGTAGACATCAATAGTCCACGACCTACAGGGGCAGTTCAACAACCCCCAAGAACGTCGGCTAGAGATACAGTGGCGCAGACACGAGTTGACAAGGCGCGCCAAGAAAGGAGAGAATGTTGGCAATCACCTGAAGGGGATGACGAAGATCTGTGTGGACTCCCTTGTTTCACCTGACGAGTTCGCAAAACGCGAGTACCGTTAGAATTCAAGTTGCCTGATAGTTATAAGAAATTCGACAGATCGCAAGATCCCGAGGATTGGTTGGTTGATTACCTGGAAACAGTAAAGCTAACAGGTGGAACTAAGGCGACAGCTATGCAAAGCATACAGGTGTATCTAAGTGGCGCAGCTAGATCTTTGATCAAAAAGTTACCACCTGGATCTATCGACAGTTGGGAAACCTTCGAGGACCTGTTCGTAAAGAATTTCTTGTCCACATGCAAGAAACTCGCGTCAATAGAGGAGTTGAGAGCCTGTCGATAGAAGTATGACGAGTCGATGAGAGCGTACATACAGAGGTGGAATATTATCAAAAACTCGGCAGAAAATGTATCTGATGAGAGAGCGATAGATGCTTTTGTCGCGGGGATCCGAAGGAAGGACTTCATCGAGGACCTCGGAAGGACTAATCCAAAAACAATAGTGGCACTCATGGAGATAGCTAATCGGTGGGCAGATGGAGAGGATGCTGTCAACAACAAGCGACATAGGTCGCCGGAGGAGGATCGTAACAGGAACTCCCAAAATAGACGATGTTTTCCTCGTCACTATTCAGATCACAACGGTCCCGGCCAAATATCGACCGGCTTCCGAGGAAATAATGAAGGAAACAATCGAGATGATTATCAAAAGAGCGGTGAGCAGCGGGATGGTTCCGGCCAAAATAGGCAAAATAATGGTCCAAGGTTCCAGAGGCCGTACACATCTCCCGAAGATATGATGAACGGGCCATGCCAAATGCATTTTTATCTCGACAACAATGGTAGAGGCAGTCAGGACACTTGCAGAAAGATTGCCGAACTTTTCAGGCGTTGAACAGAATTGCAGGGCATGCCAATGCACTGGCAGCAAACAGATACCCTCAGGGACCAAGTGAAAGTGCATGGAGCCCCCATGTGTGGTTTTGGTAATTAATGACAATCCCTATGGACTAATGTTTGCATTGAGTTATATTTGTAGGTGTTGTCCATAGGCAATACTTGAACCATATGTTGGCTTCAAGATTGCAATAAGAAGCAAATGAAGAAGATCAAGTGTCAAGTATGTATTGAAGATGAAGATGAAGTGAGCTCTCAAGGTTAACATCAAGACATCAACGAAATGAAGTGAAAGTTCAAGATGAGCCAACTCGAAGAGATCATATGCTTCAAGCTTGCCATGAGGAAATGAAGTGTAAGTTCAAGATGAGCCAACTCGAAGAGATCATAAACTTGAAGATGAGCCAACTCGAAGAGATCATATGCTTCAAGCTTGCCATGAAGAAATGAAGTGCAAGTTCAAGATGAGCCAACTCGAAGAGATCATAAACTTGAAGCTTGCCATGAAGAAATGAAGCGCAAGTTCAAGATAAGCCATCTCTAAGAGATCCTTTGCTCGACTCTTGCCATCCATATGGTGATCATGGATATGTAAAGATGCGCCGAAGAAGAAGCTCTCCCATGGTGGATTATGGGGGAACAATCCATATGGTGATCATGGATATGTAAAGATGCGCCAAAGAAGAAGCTCTCCCATGGTGGATTATGGGGGAGCAATCAATATGGTGTTCATAGATATGTGAAGTTGCGCCGAAGAAGAAGCTCTCCCATGGTGGATTATGGGGGAGCAATCCACAAGACTTCGTCAAGCAAACACAATCAAGAAAGGCGTTCCATCTTGTTATGGTCAAGATCGTCATCATCGAGCTCAAGTGGAATGCACAAGTATAAGGTTTGCTCTTGATAGGGTTTCTTTCTCACCGGCCTCATAGTGTAGTTGGAGACCGGTTTATAGTTTAGTTGTCGTACTATCAAGAGGGCTCTCGAGTGAGTAACTCGATCGTATCGTTCGGAGAGAGCTCAAACCTTTGCATCCTTGCATCATCTTTCTTGGTTGTTATTTGGACCTTATCCATGTGATGTTTTAGAGCTTGTGCTTATTCTCATGACAAGCTCTAGTTCATCGAAAACAGATTTCGCATAGATCACTTGTTGAGTTTTCGAGTTTGGTTCATCATATTTCTTGGTTTTATTTGGATCTTATCCATGTGATGTTTTAGAGCTTGTGCTTATTCTCATGACAAGCTCTAGTTCATCGAGAATGGTTTTTGCATGGGCAACTTGTTGCATTTTCGAGATTGAAGGTTTTACCGGTATGTCTTTTTTAGATAGGTCAAACCTTTCATCATTTGTTTCTATCCTCCCTTGTTGGACTATGATGGTTTCTTGCATGATCTTGTAGAGCTTGTTCCTAGCTTCAAAACAAGCCCAAGATCATCAAAATTGGAGTCCGGATGCTAAAGTTATGCCCGTTTTAGTTTTGGTGTTTCTGCAGTTTTCTGGGGAGCGGATAATCCGGCCCAAATGGAAATTCCGGACAAATATCCGGCCAAATATCCGGCCCGAGTCCAGGGACGATTTTTGGGGGCGGATAATCCGGCCCGGGGGCGGATTTTCCGGCCTGGGAGGTCCCAAACGGTCATATTTCGTTGGGAGGGGGTATATATGACCCCCTTCTTCCTCCTTGGGCTTGTTGGTTCACTCTCTCTCTCCCCTCCATTGTTGTCCTTCAAAGCTTGCCCTAGTTCTTGATTCCTCTCATGATTCTTGCATATTCTTGAGGGAAAAGAGAGATGAGATCTAGATCTACATCTTCACCAATCAAATCCCTCTCTTTGTGAGGGGAACCCACTAGATCTTGATCTTGGAGGATTTTGTGTTCTCCTCTTTGTTCTTCCTCTCTTATTCCCCCAATAGCTTTTGTAGCTTTGTTGGAATTTGAGAGAGAAGGACTTGAGCATCTTTGTGGTGTTCTTGCCATTGCATTATTTGGTGCATCGGTTTGAGTTCTCCACGGTGATTCGTGGAAGTGAAAGCAAGAAGGTTGTTTCTCTTGGGTCTTTGGACCCTAGACGGCTTAGTGGCCTTTGTGGCATCTTTGTGGTGTTCTTGGGGACTCCAATTAAGTTGTGGAGAATCTTCAAGGGCAAGGCCTTTGTGGCATCTTTGTGGTGTTCTTGGGGACTCCAATTAAGTTGTGGAGAATCTTCAAGGGCAAGGCCTTTGTGGCATCGTAGTGGTGTTCTTGGGGACTCCAATTAAGTTGTGGAGATTCTTCAAGGGCAAGTCCTTTGTGGCAATTTGCTGGGAGCCTCCAATTAAGTTGTGGAGATAGCCCTAAGCTTTGTGCGGGTTCAGTAACCTCCCTAAGGTTACATAGTGGTTCGAGGACATCCCTTTTGGTGGGAATTCTCGAGGAGAATACGGTGGCCCTCGTGCATTTGGAGTGACTTGTCCTCCACACCACTCCAACGGAGAGTAGCACTCGCAAAAGTGTGAATTTCGGGATACATCATTGTCTCCGCGTCACTTCGGTTATTCCTATACCCGAGCTCTTTACTTATGCACTTTACTTTGTGATAGCCATCGTGCTTGAAGTTATATATCTTGCTATCACACAACTTACTTGTATTGCTTAGCATAAGTTGTTGATGCACATAGGTGAACCACGATAAACGCTAGTTTTATTCCGTATTTGTTAAGCCCATCTCGTAAAAGTTTTAAATCGCCTATTCACCCCCCCCCCCTCTAGGCGACATCCGTGTCCTTTCACCAAGGAGCGAGGTTCACCTTCCGCCTCCTCCCGCAATCACGGACGAAAATCGGCACCAGCTCAGAATCGCGGCAGCACCACACCCACCTCCATATATCGACACCCACGCCAACGGCGCGGTCTCGATGATTCGAAGGCTAGGCCATCCAACGAGCTCGGAAAGTGATTCCGCGACAAGTTTTTATGGCGAGAGAAGATGCCTCCACCAACAATAGAGTATATAAATTGGTCGGGACAGGACATTGGCTTCACTATAGCGGATCATCCGCAGCAAGTTCCTCGACCGGGGCAATCAGCCTTAATCTTATCTGCAGGTGATCGCAGGGTTCGACGTGTCGAGAGTATTTATAGATGGCGGCAGCGAGTCTAAACCTTATGTACGCAGATACATTGAGGAAGATGAATATATCCTTGGCGAACTTAAAACCAACGGACACGCGTTTTCATGGTATCACACCAGACAAGCCAAGTTATCCATTGGGGAAGATCAATCTCGACGTTCAGTTCGGGACCCGAGAGAATTACAGAATCGAGAGGTTGGAATTTGAGGTCCTGGATTTTCCATCACAGTACCATGCTTTATTGGGGGGACCTGCATATGCCAGATTCATGGCAGTACCCCACTACACGTACTTGCTGTGGAGGCTCCCTGGACCCAAGGGACCAATTACGGTGAAAGGTAGTTTTGCGCTAGCGGACAAGTGCGACAAGGACTTCCATCGCCTGTCGGAAACTTTTGGGATGTCAAAGGCGACAACGATTACGACGTATTGCTAGACGTCGGGAGGCCGCTCAAGGAACCAACCTTTGACACTACCAAGAACTCGAAGGAAGTGCGAGATACACCCGACGGATCCCAAAGACGACGACGCTATCGCCACCAACATGGACCTCGCATAGGAAAGCGCGCTCGTCGAGTTCCTCCGTGAGCGCTGGGAAATCTTCGCATGGTGTCCAGTCGACATGCCAGGAGTACCCGGGGAACTTACCGAGCACCCCTTAAACTTGGATCCATTGGCTAGGCCAATCGGACAACCCTTGCGGCGTTTTCGGAACCAAACCGCAAAGCTATCGTCGTCGAAATCAATCGACTCGAAGAAGTCTGGGTTCATTAAAGA
Organism: Lolium rigidum; assembly: GCF_022539505.1. Classification (NCBI taxonomy): domain Eukaryota; kingdom Viridiplantae; phylum Streptophyta; class Magnoliopsida; order Poales; family Poaceae; genus Lolium; species Lolium rigidum. The sequence continues at coordinate 265,097,979 of NC_061510.1, read as the reverse complement.
GATACATACGAAGCCACCTGGGTAGCAAACCCGAGTCTTTGGTACCGAAGAAAAACACAGAGGTCCTTCACATGTGCGTCGACTTCACGTGTCTAAATAAACATTGTCCAAAGGATCACTTTCCCCTCCCGAGGATCGATCAAATTATCGACTCCACGGCAGGTTGTGAACGTCTTTCCTTCCTGGACGCATATTCTGGTTACAACCAAATTCGGCTGAAGGAAGAAGATGAAGTCAAAACAGCTTTCATCACCCCTTATGGTGTGTTTTGCTACAGAACAATGCCTTTCGGGTTGAAAAACGCGGGTGCAACATATCAGCGGATGATGCGAAGTGCTTAGCCACGCAGATTGGCAAGAACATCCAAGTATACATTGACGATATTGTCATAAAAACAAAGGAAGGCTCAACATTGATCGATGATCTCAGAGAAACTTTCGACAACCTCGACAAGTTTTGCCTCAAGCTAAACCCGACAAAGTGCTCTTTTGGTGTCCCGGCAGGAGAACTTCTCGGGTTCCTTGTGTCGACAAGAGGGATCGAGGCTAACCCGGAGAAAATACAGGCTATCGTAACAATGCGGAAACCAACAAAGTTAAAAGAGATACAATAGCTAACTGGACGAGTCGCAGCTTTGAGCAGATTCGTCGCCAGGCTAGGAGAAAAGGCGTTGCCATTTTACGCCTTGATCAAGAAAGGAGAAAAGTTCGAGTGGAACAAAGAAGCGGACAGAGCCTTCGAAGATCTCAAGCGCACAATATCAACACCCCGATGTCGGTGGCACCCAAGGAAAAGGAGCCTCTCCTGTTATATATTGCGGCCACCCCTGAAGTGGTTAGCACGGCACTTGTGGTTGAGCGAGAGGAAGAAGGGAAACTACATGGAGTACAAAGGCCGGTATACTTCATCAGCGAAGTTTTATCGCCTTCAAAACAGAGGTACCCGCATTATCAGAAGCTAGCATACGGAGTATTTACTACAGCAAGAAAGTTATGACACTATTTTTCGGCACATCCGATAATAGTGGTCAACGAGGCACCACTTCCAAATATATTGAATAACCCAGAAGCTACGGGTCGTGTCTCCCTTTGGGGAATAGAGCTTTCCCATCAGGACATCACGTATGAAAAAAGAAAAGCGATAAAGTCGCAGATCTTACCAGATTTCGTCGCAGAGTGGACGGAGTTACAAAACACGGGACCTCCTGATTTATCGAGAACCTGGACCATGAACTTCGACGGGTCCAAGAGATTAGAAGGAGCAGGAGCGAGGCGTGATATTGGTTTCACCTCAAGGAGACAAGTTAAAGTATGTGCTACGGATGATGTTTCCCAGCGCATCTAACAATGAGGCAGAGTATGAAGCACTGATACACGGGATGAAGATGGCGAAAGCCTGTGGTGCAACCCGATTAAAAATATATGGCGACTCCCAGCTGGTGGCTCAACAAGTAATGAATCAATGCCACGCAGTCAATGATAGCATGGTAGCATACAAAGAATTATACAATGAACTCGAGAAGCTTTTCGACGGATGCGAGGTAAACCATGTTAGCAGGCTCAGCAATGATGAAGCCGATGTTCTGGCAAATATCGGGTCGCAGTGTCTAGCAATACCACCCGGAGTATTTTGGGAAGAAATAAGTGAAAGGTCGACCAGAGCAAGAAAACAGCCAAAGAAGAAGGAAAAAGTCGAGAAGGGATCGGGGGCTTCGGCAGCCCTCGAGGCAGGCGCAGGTGAAGATGAGGAAGAATCGCACGAGGTAATGGTAGTAGAAGTACCGTGGATGCAAGCTTATATTGCATATATCTCAAGGTAGCAAATACCCGACGATCCAGTGGAAGCAAGGCGAGTTATTCGACGATCGAAAGCATTTACTGTGGTTAAGGACGAGTTGTACAAGAAAAGTATATCGGGAGTCTTGCAGCGATGCGTCACACCTGAAGAAGGTCGGGTACTTTTAAAGGATGTGCACGAGGGAGTATGCGGACATCACGCAAGCAGTCGAGTTATTGCAGCCAAGGTTTTCATAGCAGGGTTTTATTGGCTTACAGCCATTGAGGATGCAAAAAACATAGTGCGTACCTGTGACGCGTGTCAAAGGTTTGCCGTAAAACCTCATTCTCCGGCAGCGAGAGCTGATGCCAATACTCTTGTCGTGGCCCTTTGCCCAGTGGGGTCTAGATATGGTGGGCAAGTTGCACACGGCTTGGCCAGGAGGATACGAGTATATGCTTGTGGCTGTCGATAAATTCACCAAGTGGGTCGAAGCAAAACCAATAAACTCACCAGATGGAGCATCAGCGGTCAAGTTCATCAAGAGCATTGTTTTCCGGTTTGGAGTTTCGCATAGCATTGTCACAGACAACGGTAGCAATTTCACGTCAAAGAAATTCAAGGCTTATTGTGCGGAAGTGGGTATCAAACTACATTTTGCGTCGGTTGCGCACCTCGAGTACAAGGACGCAGGCAAAGCATCGGAGGAATGAGGAGTTGAAGTATAGTTGTCAAATACCAACTGGAAAGAAAATCTCGACATCAATCATCACGCAAAATAGACTTCCATTGATATATTTACATAGTGCTTACAAAAGGTTGGATCCTAGTGAACCAATCATATGCTGTCGTAGGCTACATTTATGGCGACAAGCGTCAAAAGAAAGAAAAGAAAAAGATAGGCAGGGCGATCTAGTTGACCTCCGGTTTGGCGGAACTCGGAGGAAGGCGTTGGTTTGTATCCGAGGAAGGCGAGAATTTTCTTCGAGCTCGGCTTGGCGGCCTTGATCAAAGATTGCCATTTCTTCGTCTCCATGCTCTTCACATCACCAACCTTAGCCCAGTCAACGTGTTGTTGGCTCTCGGCAACCAAAGCAATAGTGCCTTCAACGCCGATCTTCAGGTTTTCTTGCCGAAGAGTTAACCCAAGATCTTCCTTCGGAATGAAGCGTTTGGCAAGCGCAGCAAAAGTGTTGGGCTCATCAATCTTCGGGAAGAAGTAGGGGAAGAGCCAAGAAAATGCCGCCTTGGCATCAGAAATGCTTTGGCGCACTTCGTCTCCATAAATTTCGAGGAGAGAAAGGGCGTCAAGGAGACGGTCATCCTCTGGCTTTTCAAGCCCATACTCCTGGCTGGTCTTCCCTGCTAGAGGAAAATCTCAGATTATCAATAAGTAAATACAAAAAAAGGTGCTAAAGTCAACTCGAGGAAAAAGGGCGATACTTACTGACAAAACGTCGGTTTTGCGACTCCAAGCGAGCAGCGATGGCAGCCTCGCGAGCAAGCTGTTGAGCCGTGCGCTCACTCAAAGCATTTTCAGCGTCATGGAGCCTCTTTCGAAGACTCTCAACTGAGGCAGATTCAAGCTCCGCTTTCTCTCGAGCTTTTTCGCTTTTAGCCAGCTCAACAGCAAGATCATCGGCGCGCTTGTTGGCTTTGGCGAGATCCTCTCGGTAAAACAAAACAACATAAGTTACAACAAAAGTAGCAAAGGAAAAGTTATTCGACGGGAAGGGGAGAAGGGAAGTACCTTTCAAACTATTCGCATGGTCGCGGTACCCAATAAATTGAGGACCAAGACGAATAAATTGTTGCATCAAAGGCTGAGAAAAAAAAAAGGGGATAAGAAAGTCAGAAGAAGAGAAGTTCGACAGCAGTAAAAATAGGCGACAAAGACGCTTACATCATCCAGAGCGGAAGTCGACGAACTCCCGGGCACAAGGTTTGATCCTTCGAGAGGATCAGTCCTTGCTCTCTTCGGAGAAGAGGCACGGGGGCTGCCGGGAGGAGTCAAGTCCCCGATATCTCGCTGGGGAGGCGAAGTTTCTTCGGTCGCACGGCGAGTATCGGACAGCACCAGGGTATGTGACGTGCTCGTATGAGCAGTTACATTGACAATGGGTTCTTCCTCCTCGTCGCCACTAGTGCGTCAAAAGAGAGTATGAGAAGACACAGGAAAAGCAATATAGTATAAAAAATACAAGGCGAAGTAAAACTTACGAGCTGACAAGCGCAGCGTCATAGGCGTGGAAGGGTTCCGATTCTTCGGGAGCAGTGCTTCTTGGAACAGTCTCTTTGACAGGAGAACTGCTAAGCTTGGAGGTACCAGAGCCTTCTGCGTCACCCCTTTTCCGTTTCTTCGGGGAAACGGCGGAAGGAATGGACTGTGTGGACTCCGAAGCCTCGGATTCAACTTCTTTTTCAGATGAAGCCGCGTGTTTGTGAGAAACCGCGATTTCGCTCTCACGTTGAGAAGGAACCTGGGTGTCTTCGGTAATGACCGCGCGCTCTTCGACATCTCCACCTTCGGGAAGGGGAGGAAGAGGCGACGCAATCTTGTGGTTCTGGACAAAATAGGAAAGTGTCGACAGGAAATTGTATCAGTAATAGCAGTCGAAGACATAGCAGTAAAAAGTGAAGAACGAACAAGAAAACGATAAAGACAGATTACCTGGGGGAGCGCGTTGGTGGCGCTATATGGTGTCACGCGGTGATACGTCTCAAACGTATCTATAATTTCTTATGTTACATGCTAGTTTTATGACAATACTCACATGTTTTATACACACTTTACATCATTTATATGCATTTTCCGGCACTAACCTATTAACGAGATGCCGAAGCGCCAGTTCCTGTTTTGTGTTGTTTTTGGTTTCAGAAATCCTACACAGGAAATATTCTCGGAATTGGACGAAACGAACGCCCAGTGTCTTATTTTTCCACGGAGCTTCCAGAAGACCGAAGAGGATACAAAATGGGGCCACGAGGCACCCTAACCATAGGGCGGCGCGACCAAGGAGGGGCCCGCGCCGGCCTATGGTGTGGGGCCCCCGTGCCTCCTCCGACTCTGCCCTTCCGCCTACTTAAACTCTCCGTCGCGAAAACCCTATTACCGAGAACCACGATACGGAAAGAGTTCCAGAGACTCCGCCGCCAATCCCATCTCGGGGGATTCAGGAGATCGCCTCCGGCACCCTGCCGGAGAGGGGAATCATCACCGGAGGGCTCTACATCACCATGCCCGCCTCCGGATTGATGTGTGAGTAGTTCATCCTTGGACTATGGGTCCATAGCGAGTAGCTAGATGGTTGTCTTCTCCTCTTGTGCTATCATGTTTAGATCTTGTGAGCTGCCTATCATGATCAAGATCATCTATTTGTAATGCTACATGTTGTGTTTGTTGGGATCCGATGAATATTGAATACTATGTCAAGTTGATTATCAATCTATCATATATGTGTTGTTTATGTTCTTGCATGCTCTCCGTTGCTAGTAGAGGCTCGGCCAAGTTGATACTTGTAACTCCAAGAGGGAGTATTTATGCTCGATAGTGGGTTCATGCCTCCATTGAATGCGGGACGATGACGAGTAAAGTTCTAAGGTTGTGGATGTCTTCGTTGCCACTAGGGATAAAACATCAATGCTTTGTCTAAGGATATTTGTGTTGATTACATTACGCACCATACTTAATGCAAT
>NC_061510.1:265081214-265092407 GCF_022539505.1 Lolium rigidum | reverse complement strand
CGGTATCACCGTTTGAGAGGCGGCGGGGATCGAAAGAAAAAGGCAAGTGACCAAATTTGAGGTGCCAAAAAAACTCCAAGAAAAGAAAGTTGATTGCACATAGAGGATGACATGCGGGTCCCATTTAGCAGCAGCGGTCTCAACGTTTCCAAGGCGGCAAGGGATCAAAAGAAAAAGGAAGTAGCCAGAAATCGGGGGTCAAAAAATCCAAGAATAGAAAGAATTTTGGTTCATAGAGGATGACATGCGGGACCCATGATCCCGCATCGTAAACGGCTCGATCGGAGAACGTTGAACGAGATGGCGCGATCGAGAAAAAAACAATGCCGCAGAGGCTGCCATCCGGGCCCTACATCCCTCGGCGGTGCGGATTTGCGTTGACTCGGCCGGCGAACCCGAGATTTCGAGATGCACCACGTCCCGGCCACCATACGCGACGTTTTGGCCGCTTCGTCGGGCTAGGTGGCCTCAAAATAGAGAAAAAAAAGTTTTGACATGCACCACGGAGGGACCAAAAATCGTCGGCCATGGTACACCAGCAACCACGGCGCGACTTCAACTTCGTCGGCCATGGAAACTTTTCTTGTAGTGTACCCCCTCTTGGAGTCACAAGTATCAACTTGGCCAGAGCCTCTACTAGCAACGGAGAGCATGCAAAAACATAAATAACATATATGATAGATTGATAATCAACTTGACATAGTATTCAATATTCATCGGATCCCAACAAACACAACATGTAGGATTACAGATAGATGATCTTGATCATGATAGGCAGCTCACAAGATCTAACATGATAGCACAATGAGGAGAAGACAACCATCTAGCTACTGCTATGGACCCATAGTCCAGGGGTGAACTACTCACACATCGATCCGGAGGCGATCATGGCGAGGAAGAGACCTCCGGGAGATGATTCCCCTCTCCGGCAGGGTGCCGGAGGCGATCTCCTGAATCCCCCGAGATGGGATTGGCGGCGGCGGCGTCTCTGGAAGGTTTTCCGTATCGTGGCTCTCGGTACTGGGGGTTTCGCGACGAAGACCTTAAGTAGGTGGAAGGGCAGAGTCGGGAGGGTCACGAGGGGCCCACACAACAGGGCCGCGCGGCCAGGGTCCAGGCCGCGCCACCCTGGCGTGTCGCCACCTCGTGGCCCCACTTCGTTTCCTCTTCGGACTTCTGGAAGCTTCGTGGAAAAATAGGACCCTGGGCGTTGATTTCGTCCAATTCCGAGAATATTTCCTTACTAGGATTTCTGAAACCAAAAACAGCAGAAAAACAAAGAATCGGCTCTTTGGCATCTCGTCAATAGGTTAGTGCCGGAAAATGCATAATAATGACATATAATGTGTATAAAACATGTGAGTATCATCATAAAAGTAGCATGGAACATAAGAAATTATAGATACGTTTGGGACGTATCAAGCATCCCTAAGCTTAGTTCCTACTCGCCCTCGAGTAGGTAAACGATAACAAAGATAATTTCTGAAGTGACATGCTATCATAATCTCGATCATACTATTGTAAAGCATATGAGATGAATGCAGCGATTCGAAGCAATGATGAAGATAATGAGTAAACAAATGAATCATATAGCAAAGACTTTTCATGAATAATACTTTCAAGACAAGCATCAATAAGACTTGCATAAGAGTTACTCATAAAGCAATAAATTCAAGTAAAGGCATTGAAGCAACACAAAGGAAGATATAAGTTTCAGCGGTTGCTTTCAACTTCAACATGTATATCTCATGGATAATTGTCAACACAAAGCAATATAACAAGTGCAATAAGTAAACATGTAAGAATCAATGCACACAGTTGATACAAGTGTTTGCTTCGGGATAGAAAGAATAGGCAAACCGACTCAACAATAAAGTAGAAGATAGGCCCTTCCGCAGAGGGAAGCATTGATTACTATATTTGTGCTAGAGCTTTTCATTTTGAAAACAAGAAACAATTTTGTCAACGGTAGTAATAAAGCATATGTGTTATGTATAATACATCCTATAAGTTGCAAGCCTCATGCATAGTATACTAATAGTGCTCGCACCTTGTCCTAATTAGCTTGGATTAACACAGATTATCATTGCATAGCATATGTTTCAACCAAGTGTCACAAAGGGGTACCTCTATGCCGACTGTACAAAGGTCTAAGGAGAAAGCTCGCATTGGATTTCTCGCTTTTGATTATTCTCAACTTAGACATCCATACCGGGACAACATAGACAACAGATAATGGACTCCTCTTTAATGCATAAGCATTCAACAACAATTAATATTCTCATAAGAGATTGAGGATTGATTGTCCACACTGAAACTTCCACCAAGAATCATGGCTTTAGTTGGCGGCCCAATGTTCTTCTCTAACAGTATGCATACTGTTATCACCAGAATTTGACCGGATCAGAGGTGGGCCGCGATTGAAGATGGGCTTGAAGAATATACATAGAAGAAGTACATGAATCGGCCTTCTATACCAAGTTTGGGCTAGTTTGCCCGTGTATCTGTAACATAGTAGGATACGTGTCGTTTAGAAGTTAGATTTTAACCCGTGCACGGTTAGGTGCACGCCTGAATTAGAAAGTCTACGGACTATAAATACGTATGTAGGGTTTATGAAATAAACAACAATCACGTTCACCACAAACCAATCTCGGCGCATCGCCAACTCCCCCGACTCGAGGGTTTCTTCCGGGTAAGCATCATGCTGCCTAGATCGCTTCTTGCGATCTAGGTAGCACACGTTTATTCGTCGTTCATGCGTTGCTCGTACTGAAGCCTTTTTGATGGCGAGCAACGTAGTTATCATAGGTGTTTTAGGGTTAGCATTTTTCTTCGTATCATATGCTATTGTCGTGCGATCCTTAGACATCTAGCCGCCCTTACACCTATCTTGGGTGTAAGGGCGGCACCCCGCTTGATCATTATCTAGTAGATCCGATCCGTTATGATTGCTCCTTGTTCCTCAAGAATTAGTTTAATATCTGCATTGTTAGGCCTTACAAACGGGTCGAAGGATCCAGTGGCGCTTAGGGTGTAGTTTGCTAGCCCTAGACAGGATGTTCCGAGCATCAACTTCGTGTTGGTTTTTAGGCCTTGTCTAGGGTCGGTGATGCGCGTAGTTGACACGTCCGTTGGGAACCCCAAGAGGAAGGTGTGATGCGCACAGCGGCAAGTTTCCCTCAGTTAGAAACCAAGGTTTAATCGAACCAGTAGGAGTCAAGAAGCACGTTGAAGGTTGATGGCGGCGGGATGTAGTGCGGCGCAACACCGAGATTCCGGCGCCAACGTGGAACCCGCACAACACAACCAAAGTACTTTGCCCCAACGAAACAGTGAGGTTGTCAATCTCACCGGCTTGCTGTAACAAAGGATTAACCGTATTGTGTGGAAGATGATTGTTTGCAGAGAAAACAGTAAAACAAGTATTGCGAGCAGATTTGTATTTCAAGATTAAAAGAATGGACCGGGGTTCACAGTTCACTAGAGGTGTCTCTCCCATTAGATAAAAGCATGTTGGGTGAACAAATTACGAGTCCGGCAATTGACAAATAGAGAGGGCATAACAATGCACATACATGACATGATAAGTATAGTGAGATTTAATTGGGCATTACGACAAAGTACATAGACCGCCATCCAACCGCATCTATGCCTAAAAAGTCCACCTTCGAGGTTATCATCCGAACCCCTCCAAGTATTAAGTTGCAAAGCAACAGACAATTGCATTAAGTATGGTGCGTAATGTAATCAACAACTACATCCTCGGACATAGCGCCAATGTTTTATCCCTAGTGGCAACAGACACAACACAACCTTAGAACTTTCTCACATCGTCCCGGTGTCAATGCAGGCATGAACCCACTATCGAGCATAAATACTCCCTCTTGGAGTTAAAAGTAAAAACTTGGCCAGAGCCTCTACTAGAAATGGAGAGCATGCAAGATCCTAAACAACACATGTATAATAACTTGATAATTAACATGACATGGTATTCTCTATCCATCGGATCCCGACAAACACAACATATAGAATTACAGATAGATGATCTTGATCATGTTAGGCAGCTCACAAGATCCAACAATGAAGCACAATGAGGAGAAGACAACCATCTAGCTACTGCTATGGACCCATAGTCTAGGGGTGAACTACTCACTCATCACTCCGGAGGCGACCATGGCGGTGTAGAGTCCTCCGGGAGATGAATCCCCTCTCCGGCAGGGTGCCGGAGGAGATCTCCGTAATCCCCGAGATGGGATCGGCAGCGGTGGCGTCTCGGTAAGGTTTTCCGTATCGTGGTTTTTCGCATCGGGGTTTCGCGACGGAGGCTTTAAGTAGGCGGAAGGGCGAGTCGGGGGCCAGACGAGGGGCCACACCATAGGGCGGCGCGGCCCCCCGGGCCGCGCCGCCTTGTGGTGTCGCCACCTCGTGGCCCCACTTCGTGTGTTCTTCGGTCTTCTGGAAGCTCCGTGGAAAAATAGGCCCCGGGTCTTCGTTTCGTCCAATTCCGAGAATATTTCGTTACTAGGATTTCGAAACCAAAAACAGTAGAAAACAGGAACTGGCACTTCGGCATCTTGTTAATAGGTTAGTTCCAGAAAATGCACGAATATGACATAAAGTGTGCATAAAACATGTAGGTATCATCAATAATATGGCATAGAACATAAGAAATTATCGATACGTCGGAGACGTATCAGCATCCCCAAGCTTAGTTCTGCTCGTCCCGAGCGGGTAAAACGATAACAAAGATAATTTCGAAGTGATATGCCATCATAACCTTGATCATACTATTTGTAAACATATGTAGTGGATGCAGCGATCAAAACAATGGTAATGACATGAGTAAACAAGTGAATCATATAGCAAAGACTTTTCATGAATAGTACTTCAAGACAAGTATTAATAAGTCTTGCATAAGAGTTAACTCATAAAGCAATAAATCAAAGTAAAGGCATTGAAGCAACACAAAGGAAGATTTAAGTTTCAGCGGTTTCTTTCAACTTGTAACATGTATATCTCATGGATAATTGTCAACATAGAGTAATATAACAAGTACAATATGCAAGTATGTAGGAATCAATGCACAGTTCACACAAGTGTTTGCTTCTTGAGGTGGAGAGAAATAGGTGAACCGACTCAACATAAAAGTAAAGAGAATGGTCCTTCAAAGAGGAAAGCATCGATTGCTATATTTGTGCTAGAGCTTTTATTTTGAAAACATGAAACAATTTTGTCAACGGTAGTAATAAAGCATATGAGTTATGTACATTATATCTTACAAGTTGCAAGTCTCATGCATAGTATACTAATAGTGCCCGCACCTTGTCCTAATTAGCTTGGACTACCGGATCTTTGCAATGCACATGTTTTGACCAAGTGTCACAATGGGGTACCTCCATGCCGCCTGTACAAAGGTCTAAGGAGAAAGCTCGCATTTTGGATTTCTCGCTTTTGATTATTCTCAACTTAGACATCCATACCGGGACAACATGGACAACGGATAATGGACTCCTCTTTAATGCATAAGCATGTGGCAACAATTATTATTCTCATATGAGATTGAGGATATATGTCCAAACTGAAACTTCCACCATGAATCATGGCTTTAGTTAGCGGCCCAAAGTTCTTCTCTAACAATATGCATGCTCCAACCATGAAGGTGGTAGATCTCTCTTACTTCGGACAAGACGGACATGCATAGCAACTCACATGATATCCAACAAAGAATAGTTGATGGCGTCCCCAGAAACATGGTTATCGCTCAACAAGCAACTTAATAAGAGATAAAGTGCATAAGTACATATTCAATACCACAATAGTTTTTAAGCTATTTGTCCCATGAGCTATATATTGCAAAGGTGAATGATGGAATTTTAAAGGTAGCACTCAAGCAATTTACTTTGGAATGGCGGATAAATACCATGTAGTAGGTAGGTATGGTGGACACAAATGGCATAGTGGTTGGCTCAAGGATTTTGGATGCATGAGAAGTATTCCCTCTCGATACAAGGTTTTAGGCTAGCAAGGTTATTTGAAACAAACACAAGAATGAACGGTACAGCAAAACTCACATAAAAGACATATGGTAAACATTATAAGACTCCATACCGTCTTCCTTGTTGTTCAAAACTCAATACTAGATGTTATCTAGACTCTAGAGAAACCAAATATGCAAACCAAATTAGCAAGCTCTAAGTATTTTTCATTAATGGGTGCAAAGTATATGATGCAAGAGCTTAAACATGAGCACAACAATTGCCAAGTATCAAATTATCCAAGACATTTTAGAGTTACTACATGTATCATTTTCCAATTCCAACCATATAACAATTTAACGAAGATGAAACTTCGCCTTGAATACTATGAGTAGAGCCTAAGGACATATTTGTCCATATGCTACAGCGGAGCGTGTCTCTCTCCCATAAAGTGAATGCTAGGATCCATTTTATTCAAACAAACAAAAACAAAAACAAACCGACGCTCCAAGCAAAGTGCATAAGATGTGACGGAATAAAAATATAGTTTCAGGGGAGGAACCTGATAATGTTGTCGATGAAGAAGGGGATGCCTTGGGCATCCCCAAGCTTAGACGCTTGAGTCTTCTTAATATATGCAGGGGTGAACCACCGGGGCATCCCCAAGCTTAGAGCTTTCACTCTCCTTGATCATATTGCATCATACTCCTCTCTTGACCCTTGAAAACTTCCTCCACACCAAACTCGAAACAACTCATTAGAGGGTTAGTGCATAATAAAAATTCACATATTCAGAGGTGACACAATCATTCTTAGCACTTCTGGACATTGCATAAATCTACTGGACATTAGTGGATCAAAGAAATTCATCCAACATAGCAAAAGAGGCAATGCGAAATAAAAGACAGAATCTGTCAAAACAGAACAGTCCGTAAAGATGGATTTTATTAGGCCACCAGACTTGCTCAAACGAAAATGCTCAAATTGAATGAAAGTTGCGTACATATCTGTGGATCATGCTCGTAAATTGGCGTAATTTTCTGAGCTACCTACAGGGAGATAGACCCAGATTCGTGACAGCAAAGAAATCTGGAACTGCGCAGTAATCCAAATCTAGTACTTACTTTTCTATCAAATACTTTACTTGGCACAACAAAACATAAAACTAAGATAAGGAGAGGTTGCTACAGTAGTAAACAACTTCCAAGACACAAATATAAAACAAAAATACTGGAGTAAAAACATGGGTTGTCTCCCATAAGCGCTTTTCTTTAACGCCTTTCAGCTAGGCGCAGAAAGTGTATCTCAAGTAACATCGAAGGATGAAGCATCAACATCATAATTTGTTCTAATGATAGAATCATAAGGTAACTTCATTCTCTTCCTAGGGAAGTGTTCCATACCTTTCTTGAGAGGAAATTGATATTTAATATTACCTTCCTTCATATCAATAGTAGCACCAACGGTTCGAAGAAAAGGTCTTCCCAATATAATGGGGCAAGATGCATTGCATTCAATATCCAAGACAACAAAATCAACGGGGACAAGGTTATAGTTAACCATAATATGAACATTATCAACTTTCCCCAAAGGTTTCTTTTTAGCATTATCAGCGAGATTAACATCCAAATAACAATTCTTCAATGGTGGCAAGTCAAGCATATCATAGACTTTTTTAGGCATAACGAAATACTTGCACCAAGATCACATAAGGCATTACAATCAAAATCTTTGACTCTCATTTTAATGATGGGCTCCCAACCATCTTCTAGCTTTCTAGGAATAGAAGTTTTCAAGTTTTAGTTTCTCTTCTCTAGCTTTTATGAGAGCATTTGTAATATGTTTTGTGAAAGCCAAATTTATTGCGCTAGCATTGGGACTCTTAGCAAGTTTTTGCAAGAACTTTATAACTTCAGAGATGTGGCAATCATCAAAATCTAAATCATTACAATCTAAAGCAATGGGATTATCATCCCCAAGGTTGGAAAAAATTTCAGCAGTTTTATCACGAGCAGTTTCAGCAGTTTTAGCGGTTTGGGTAATTTTGCGCGCTTTGCACTAGGAGTAGAAGCATTGCTAACACCCATTATTTAACCATTGATAGTAGGAGGTGCAGCAACATATGAATCATTAGCATTGCTAGTGGTGGTAATAGTCCAAACTTTAGCTACATTTTCCTTTTTAGCTAGTTTTTCATTTTCTTCTCTATCCCACCTAGCACGCAGTTCAGCCATTAATCTTATATTCTCATTAATTCTAACTTGGATGGCATTTGCTGTAGTAACAATTTTATTTTCAATATCCCTATTAGGCATAACTTTCGATTTCAAAAGATCAACATCGGAGGCAAGACTATCAACTCTAGAAACAAGAATATCAATTTTATTGAGCTTTTCCTCAACAGCATTTGTTAAAGGCAGTTTGTGTACTAATAAATTCTTTAAGCATGGCTTCAAGTCCAGGGGTGTATTCCTATTATTGTTGTAAGAATTCCCATAAGAATTAGCATAACCGTTACCATTATTATAAGGATATGGCCTATAGTTATTACTAGAATTGTTCCGATAAGCATTGTTGTTGAAATTATTATTTTTAATGAAGTTTACATCAACATGTTCTTCTTGGGCAACCAATGAAGCTAATGGAACATTATTAGGATCAACATTAGTCCTATCATTCGCAAGCATAGACATAATAGCATTAACCTTATCATTCAAGGAGGAGGATTCTTCAACAGAATTTACCTTCTTACCTTGTGGAGCTCTTTCCGTGTGCCATTCAGAGTAATTAACCATCATATTATCAAGAAGCTTTGTTGCTTCACCAAGAGTGATGGACATAAAGGTACCTCCAGCAGCTGAATCCAATAAATTCCGCGAAGAAAAATTTAGTCCTGCATAGAAGGTTTGGATGATCATCCAAGTAGTCGATCCATGGGTTGGGCCATTTTTAACCAGAGATTTCATTCTTTCCCAAGCTTGAGCAACATGTTCATTATCCAATTGTTTAAAATTCATTATGCTACTCCTCAAAGATATAATTTTAGCAGGGGGATAATATCTACCAATAAAAGCATCCTTGCATTTAGTCCATGAATCAATACTATTCTTAGGAAGAGATAGCAACCAATCTTTAGCTCTTCCTCTTAATGAGAAAGGAAACAATTTTAATTTTATAATGTCACCATCTACATCTTTATATTTTTGCATTTCACATAGTTCAACAAAATTATTGAGATGAGCAGCAGCATCATCAGAACTAACACCAGAAAATTGCTCTTTCATGACAAGATTAAGTAAAGCAGGTTTAATTTCAAAAAATTCTGCTGTAGTAGCGGAGTGGAGCAATAGGTGTGCATAGGAAATCATTATTATTTGTGCTAGTGAAGTCACACAACTTAGTATTTTCAGGGTTGGCCATTTTAGCAGTAGTAAATAAAACAAACTACATAAAGTAAATGCAAGTAAACTAATTTTTTTGTGTGTTTTTGATATGGCAAACAAGACAGTAAATAAAGTAAAGCTAGCAACTAATTTTTTTGTGTTTTGATATAATGCAGCAAACAAAGTAGTAAATAAAATAAAGCAAGACAAAAACAAAGTAAAGAGATTGAGAAGTGGAGACTCCCCTTGCAGCGTGTGTTGATCTCCCCGGCAACGGCGCCAGAAATTTGCTGGTGCGTAGTTGACGTGGGAGTTAGAGATCTCTGTGGTGTAACTTTTCTTCAGTTCCCCGGCAACGGCGCCAGAAATTTGCTTGATGCGTGTAGTTGACACGTCCGTTGGGAACCCCAAGAGGAAGGTGTGATGCGCACAGCGGCAAGTTTCCCCAGTTAGAAACCAAGGTTTAATCGAACCAGTAGGAGTCAAGAAGCACGTTGAAGGTTGATGGCGGCGGGATGTAGTGCGGCGCAACACCGGAGATTCCGGCGCCAACGTGGAACCTGCACAACACAACCAAAGTACTTTGCCCCAACGAAACAGTGAGGTTGTCAATCTCACCGGCTTGCTGTAACAAAGGATTAACCGTATTGTGTGGAAGATGATTGTTTGCAGAGAAAACGAGTAAAACAAGTATTGCAAGCAGATTTGTATTTCAGTATTAAAAGAATGGACCGAGGTCCACGAGTTCACTAGAGGTGTCTCTCCCATAAGATAAAAGCATGTTGGGTGAACAAATTACGGTCGGGCAATTGACAAATAGAGAGGGCATAACAATGCACATACATGACATGATAAGTATAGTGAGATTTAATTGGGCATTACGACAAAGTACATAGACCGCCATCCAACTGCATCTATGCCTAAAAAGTCCACCTTCGGGTTATCATCCGAACCCCTCCGAGTATTAAGTTGCAAAGCAACTGGACAATTGCATTAAGTATGGTGCGTAATGTAATCAACAACTACATCCTCGGACATAGCGCCAATGTTTTATCCCTAGTGGCAACAGCACAACACAACCTTATAACTTTCCATCACTCGTCCCAGGTGTCAATGCAGGCATGAACCCACTATCGAGCATAAATACTCCCTCTTGGAGTTAAAAGTAAAAACTTGGCCAGAGCCTCTACTAGAAACGGAGAGCATGCAAGATCCTAAACAACACATGTATAATAACTTGATAATTAACATGACATGGTATTCTCTATCCATCGGATCCCGACAAACACAACATATAGAATTACAGATAGATGATCTTGATCATGTTAGGCAGCTCACAAGATCCAACAATGAAGCACAATGAGGAGAAGACAACCATCTAGCTACTGCTATGGACCCATAGTCTAGGGGTGAACTACTCACTCATCACTCCGGAGGCGACCATGGCGGTGTAGAGTCCTCCGGGAGATGAATCCCCTCTCCGGCAGGGTGCCGGAGGAGATCTCCAGAATCCCCGAGATGGGATCGGCGGCGGCGGCGTCTCGATAAGGTTTTCCGTATCGTGGTTTTTCGCATCGGGGTTTCGCGACGGAGGCTTTAAGTAGGCGGAAGGGCGAGTCGGGGCCGGACGAGGGGCCACACCATAGGGCGGCGCGGGCCCCCTGGGCCGCGCCGCCTTGTGGTGTCGCCACCTCGTGGCCCCACTTCGTGTGTTCTTCGGTCTTCCGGAAGCTCCGTGGAAAAATAGGCCCCTGGGTCTTTGTTTCGTCCAATTCCGAGAATATTTCGTTACTAGGATTTCGAGACCAAAAACGGCGGCAGGCTGGCATGGC